>NW_027704956.1:0-6163 GCF_054177405.1 Leptonychotes weddellii | reverse complement strand
AAAACTAATGATGTAATGTATGGGGATTAACATAAGAATAAAAAATAAATAAATTAATTAATTAAAAAAAAAAAGAGCCCTCCTTAATACCCATCACCCAATTACCTCATCCCCTGATGCCCTCCCCTCCAGCAACCCTCAGTTTGTTCCCTAGAGTTAAGAGTCTCTTGTGGTTTGCCTCCCTCTCTGTTCTTTTTTCTTATTTTATTTTTCCTTCCCTTCCCCTATGTTCATCTGTAGACTTAAATATTTTTAAGCAGCTTTGTCCTGTTACATCATTTACATACCATCAAATTCACCCGTTTTAAGAAAGCAATCAGTTGTTTTACCAAATTTATACATTTGTACAACCATCACTATAATCCAATTTTAGAATATTTCTATCACCTAAAAATGTTACCTTGTAAACATTTACAGTTAATTACTTGTTCCCAACCTGGCTCAAACAAACACTTGTATGCTTTCTGCCTGGCTAACTTTGCCTTTTCTACAAGTTTCATAAAAATAAAATGACACAATATATAATAATTGTGTCTGGTTTCTTTCACTAAGGATGATGACTTCCAGATTCCTCCACGCTGCTGCATGTGTCAGGATTTCACTTTTTTTTTGCTGCTGAGTGGTATTCTACTGTGTGGATATACCACAAATTTTTTTTCCGCTCACCACTTGATGGACATTGGGATTGTTCCCGGGCTTTAGCTATTGTGAATAATGCAGTTGTGAACATTCGTGAGTGAGTCTGCATAGATACAAGATTTTATTTCTATTTATAGATAGAGTATAATTGCTGGATTGTACATTAAGTATATTTGTTTAACTGTTTAAAAAACTACCAAATTGTTTTCCAAATTATCTGTACCACTTTGCATGTCTACCAGCAGCGTATGCAAGTTGTTGCTTTTTTTTTTTTTTTTAGATTTTATTTATTTTTTGAGAGAAAGAGAGAGAGAGAGCATGCATGAGCGGGAGGAGAGATAGAGGGAGAGGGACAAGCAGGCTCCCCACTGAGCAATACCCAACAAGGGGCTCAATCCCAGGACCCCAAGATCATGACCTGAGCCGAAGGCAGATGTGTAATAGAATGAGCCACCCAGACGCCCCCAAGTTTTTGTTTTTGAGGTTGTTTTGTTTTGTTGTTTTCATTTTGAAGCTCCATAGGCATCTGATGAATATGTATGTGTATGTGGGCAGAAAGAGTAGATTGAAGCCAGCTGATTAGGGTATTTCATCGTTAAAATTTTGTGGTATACATGTAACCACAGATAAAGAAATTCTTACTGTTCTCACTGTCCTTTTAAAACAATATAATAGACAAATTTTGTATTCAATGTTACAAGCTTTTTTTTTACCTTACTATTTTAACTTCTCTCTTATCCCAGATCCCAGGGGTCAGTAAGTGTGTCTTACACCTATTTATGAGGAAGTGTTTAATAGCTAATATGCTGCTTTTTCGGGATCATCTCAACTTCCAGGCAGAATTGTAGATAGGGGAACAGCAGGAGGTCCTGAGCCAATCTGTCTGGCTTTGGATCCTGGCTCCACCACTAACCATCTTTGTATCTTAGGGGATATGTTATTTAACATCTCTGTGTGACATATTTTTTTATCTTCAAGTGGAAAGGACAATAGTATTTACTTCATAGAGTTGTCCTAAGAATGTCAAGTCCTTAGAGTGGCATCTCATGTATTAGATATACTTTGTTAAAAGAAGAATGTATGACCAGGAGTAAGGTTGAATCCAAAGGAATCACTGGTAAATTTTCAGGAAGTAGCTGGAGAGGTTTAACTCAGTTCACCTCCTATGTGTGAATGCCTGTAGGGAACATAAAAATTACTAAAACACTGCTCTAGAATCACAAAGCAAACTCCCATGTACATGGGTAATGTGGAGGGTTAAACATACAAATACGAAGATCAGAGGGCAAGGCTTCTTTGATTCTCTAATTTCTTTGTGTCTTCATCCTATAGGCACTCTTAACACCAGAGCTTTATCCTTCTCTGTTCCTGATGCTCTACCCCCAGTACACATGCGTGTGCATGCACGCGTATATGCACAATATGGGATTTAAAAATCTAGCATCTGTACATTGGGACGATTTATTGGGATGAAGAAGAGAAATGTTTCCATGATGCACATTTAAAAAGGAGAATATTAAATAGATCAGGGTAATCCTTTGCTTATTCTGTAAAATGAAGCTCAGGTTTATGTAGAATGATGGGGTGAAGAAATGGATAAACATTCCTCTCCTCATCCCATCCTGAGATGGTCACTGCAGTCAAGGTAGGCAGGAATCCAGAGAGCCGAGAAAACCCCCTTATGTTATGGACCAATTAATTCTTTGTTGCAGTACTCCCAGTTCATGTCACAGAAATTCAGGGGTTTTAGAAATTAGAAGTCCAACTATCTCCCTTTACTAGGGAGGTCAAATGACAATTTTGAAAAGACTGACGTTAGCATAAGTAGGACCGGACTCCTGAAAAGTACTCTTTGCACTCAACTGTGCTGGCTCAGCCAATCTGAGCCGCTTTCCACCAGGAGGAATAGGAATGTGGAAGGAAACAAGCAGCTGCTGTTTTCTTAAATGTCACAGGGACTTTCATATATCAGCCTGACCCCTGTGTTACATCAGCTCGTGAACCTCTCAATAAGAATAAAGATCATACTTTGATTTAGGCACAAGCTCTCCTCCCCGTGGGAGCCCAGAGCTGATACTGCATCCCAATAGGACTGTGGCACCCTTTCAAGCACAGATTGGATAATGGGGCCAGTCTCCACTTCTGACCTGCCTTTTTTCCACCCTCCTTTTAGGAGGATCTTCACTCTCATTATCCCATCCTATTGCACCCAATCCCCAGTGTCCGAGGCTCCTGGCGTGAAGAAGACATTTACGACTAGGTCAACAGCAGTAAATACATTAGCTTCTTTCAGGCTCAGCCTTATACCAGTTCTTCTATGCTCTGTACCCGAGTGTTTCTTGGTTAATTGCTTCCATGGGAAGCCATGTGTGACCGAGTGACAGAGAGAGCCAAAAGACTCAAGGCTTGACTTGAAATTATCCTCCAAATTACACATTTCATAGAGATAATCAAAACGCAAGGATACATGAGTTGAAAACACAAATGTACTACCCAAACATTCCCTGAAGCAGAATCGTTGACAGTATAAATACCAAGGAATTGTGTATTTCCTGGTGACTTTACAACTATATCCCGGATCTATTGTTTTCCGACATTATTATCAATTTGGGAGTACAAATCTTTGTAGTTCAAATCTGGGCCCTTTAAACTACGCAGAAGAAATAAATACAGAAGAGCCTATATATAGTTACCATTTATGAAGCACTTAAAATGTGCCAGACACCTTTCTAAATTCTTTACGTGGAGTATGTCATATATCCTTCACAAATGCCAGAGATATAGGCAGCATAGTTATGTCCATTTTACAGATGAGGAATCTGAAGTTAGGCAGTAAGAGGTAGAGCCAGGTCTAATGCCAGGACAGCTGGTTCCAGAGCCGGTTCTCCTAACCAAATAGCACGTCATTGATGCCCATGATACAACTTGTTTGACTTTCCACAATCAGCTCTTGTTTTCTGCTTCCTCTCTCCATCCTTCTTCTTGCTAGTCTATTTCTTTTTTTATTTTATTTTATTTTTTTTTATTTCTGACGTATTTCTACTTTCATTTTCTTCCTACTTGTGCCTTATCACTATTATGATATCATTAATATAGTTGAATGTTGGGCTTCTAGGCCAACAGATCCTTAACTGAGTGCAGTTTTTGGCTTTCACTCATAACTAACCATATTGTTAGCTATTTTTCCATCCCACCCTTCATATATTTCTTCCTCTGTTTCCTTCCTCCTTCCCTCCCTCCCTCCACCTCTCCTTTCCTTGTTCTTTCCTTCATCGAAGAATTAAGTTAGACTATAGGGACAACTTTGTGGTTTTCATGAAGGGTTAATTTTGCCATGCCCTGCCCTCCTGGAAAGAACATTTGGAACTATCTGGGCATTTTCAATTGTCACTAATAGGAAGGTCAGGGAGAATATTCTACTGGTATGTACTGGGTAGGGGCCTTGGAGGCTGCTAAATATTCTACAATGAACAGAACATCCCACCAAAAGCAAAGAATTACTGATCCAAAATGTCAATAGCATCATCACTGAGGAACCCTTAAATAGATGTAGAATAATCTGAGATGTCATTAACAGTTGGTTGTGTAGTAGAGAGGGGATAAACAATAAAAAATGACAATAGTACATACAGTTAAGTGCTCCAATTAAAATATGACAAGTTAGGGAGGGAGCACAAGGGAGAAACATAGGAAGTGTGTGTGTGTGTGTGTGTGTGTGTGTGTGTGTGTGTGTGTGATTATAAAGATTATCCAAGAAGGATTCACAGGGGATGCAAGTGTAGAACTACTTCCTCAAAGTTTAATAGAATTTTCCTGTGGTGGCAAATAACTCTGGCAATTGAAACAATGGGGGAAAAACACGGTCTTTTTGGGGAAACTCTCCATAATTTGGGCTGCTGGAGAACAGATTACAAAGGTTCCATATTAGGAGTTTGTCCCGCAATGTTACAGACAGTAGAGAGTCATCACAGGGTTCAAGCTAACAAAATGGCAGACTCAGAGGTGCTTTCCAGGAACAACGCAGTCCACCACATGGACTGCGTGTGGGAAGAAGAGGCAGACTGCAGTACTAACAAGGAAGCTCTGAGTAGAATCTGGGAAGCAATACCTGGGACATGAACCAGGGCAGCAAGATTTGGAAGGGAGAAAGGGAGTGAAACTATGAGAAATTTAGTAGACAGACTCAGCAGCAGCTAACCAGTAGCTATTGAGGGAAAATAATTGAGAAGTCCCTAGGTTCTGGCTTGGGCAATTGAGCAGAAACTGTAAGATGCAATACAGAGGAGCTGGGGTTTATTGGCATGGTGGGAAGGCATCACTGAGTTTTTTCAAAGGGAGTGTTGAGTTTGTGAAGACCATACATTGTTGTTGCAGGAATGGAGACATTTATGAAGGTACCGGACAAATCTGGAGCTCAAGGGGTTGTGTGAGTTGCATAAGTACGTGGAGAATAGGGGAAGATGGAACAGGGGCTTTGTGGGGAGTCCCTGAAGGGGAAAGTCAGTAATTGGCTATACAATGTGGAAGGAAGGAGGGCAAAGCGAACTCAAGCCTCAGTGACATTGATGGCAATGGCTACCCATCTGATAAGCAAGCCCCAACAGCAGGGGTTTTCCGGAAGTAAAAGGTACTTAATTCAGGCTGGGAGAGAGAATTAAGTTTCTGATTATGAATGAAGAATCAAGTGGCAAGTAGACTCATGACTCAGACCTAGACAAGCACGTTGGTTTGAGGTAGGACTCCGGGCTCAGCAGGAAATGAAATAGATGGAGGATAAACCAAGATGGAAGTGGAGACTGGGCCAAAAAGTTAGGGGTTGATTGTGTACACAGATAACGAGCCTTCAGCAATAAAGCTACCCCTAGAACCACCAGGTGGTAGATTGGAGAGTGTTCCGTTCTCTGTTGATTATTGGCTCAGATACTGGGCATCTCTAAGTGGAGGGGGTTGGGTAAATCTCTAAGTGGAGGGCATTGGGGAAAACAGTCAAGTGAGTCTGGTAAGGCAGAATGGTAGGTGTCATCTAGCCAAACTACATGGAATAGGAGGTTAAACCTGTCTCAGAATTGCTCTTTTCAGAAGGTGCCCGATACCATCGCTCATGCTTATTATTTAGACTTTGTAATTTAGTGGCGTTAATACACGTGGGTCTTTTGATCTACCTTGTAAAACTGCCAAACTCCTAATGTGGGCCAGCTTCTTACACGCATCTATCACTGACAATCCTGGGAAGATTCGGTCCTTTTTCAATTTTGGGGGGCTACAAATATAATTTTTTCCTTTCTTTATTATAAAATATGTTTTCCTGAATTGAATTGAATTACTAATTTGTATGGCACACTATAATTTTCTTGCCATCCCTGGTACCTTGGGTATAGGAAAAAAAAAATCAATAAATCTTAATTGGTTAAAAAATAAAAATGATGATCTCTTACTCTCTGTTTGGACTTGTATGTCTTTGTCATTGAGTTTATTTGTTGATCACAACTCTGTTGCTTTTTCTTACATATCACCCTTTAAATTT
>NW_027704955.1:0-339 GCF_054177405.1 Leptonychotes weddellii | reverse complement strand
CTTTCTGTTTGTCACCAGTATCTTCTGGGGAACAGGGCTCAGTATTTTTCCAGAAACACATTTGGGTTGATGGTTCAAGTGAAGTGTGTGTGTGTGTCTGTGTGTGTGTGTGTCTGTGTGTGTGTGTGTCTGTGTGTGTGTGTGTGTCTGTGTCTGTGTGTGTGTCTGCGTGTGTGTCTATGTCTGTGTGTGTGTCTGTGTGTGTCTATGTCTGTGTGTCTGTGTGTGTGTGTCTGTGTGTGTGTCTATGTCTGTGTGTGTGTGTCTGTGTCTGTGTGTGTGTGTCTCTGTCTGTGTGTGTGTGTCTATGTCTGTGTGTCTGTGTGTGTGTGTCTGTGT
>NW_027704954.1:0-339 GCF_054177405.1 Leptonychotes weddellii | reverse complement strand
GGTTGGTAAGTTTTCTCTTGTGTACAGCCCAAGTCTTTCCTGCCTTTTCATTGAGCTCCTGGCACCATTCTGGCCATCGATGTTGGGGAGTGTGCATTCCATGTATTCGAAGCTGGGGTTGCAGGCATCTCTTGGCCAAGTGAGACCAGTCTTCCATCAGGGCAGGGGCTATATCCACCTTAGCACCCCTGATTGGATGTCACCGTGGTGGGCCGGGGCCACTGGGTGTACAGATATCTGTCCTGGGAGTTAAAATCTAGCTGGGAGGCATCTCTCTATGTAAGTGACTTCGCCACAGTGTGGGCTGCAAGCAGAGCTATGGTAGCGCAGGAGAGAGGC
>NW_027704953.1:0-339 GCF_054177405.1 Leptonychotes weddellii | reverse complement strand
TGACCAAGAACAGCAAGGTTTCCAGCCCCTTGTTCTTGTAGAATTTGTTCAAGAAAACACACGTGCGCGCGCCTCCCCCCTGTGCATGGAAGGGAAAGGTGCCTCCGTAGTGATGAGGGAAAGGCTCTGGCCCATGGGTCTAGGAAGAAAAGTGCCCTCTTCCCTCAAATGGTGGCCGAGGAAAATAAAGGTGAAAAAGGTCATTTGAAAGGTTTTTCTTGACATGATTTATAATAGTTATTAAGAACATTTTTCAAAACGGAAAAACCTAATTGATTCTGAAAGTATCTTAGTTAAAAAGTCCTACAAAGGCTTCCTTCATGTACGACACATAGCCCC
>NW_027704952.1:0-339 GCF_054177405.1 Leptonychotes weddellii | reverse complement strand
GAGGTCATACACATTGAGCTGATATCAGCAACTGAAAGATAATTAGTTATTCCCTGCAGGTGGAAGGCTCCTCCCATCCAGCACCTCAGCCTGAGGATTCTCATGGATCCAGTAGAACCTTCTGGTCTCTTAGTGCACATAGAGAACACAAGAACTTCAGAACCAGTTTGAGACTTTGGGGAGTGGACAGCTTCCACTGCAAACTCGGGTAGAACTCGGTCAACTTCTATCATTATCTTTTCACCTGTGATGTTTCCGTGGATTTCCAAGGATTCGTATAATTTTCTACTTAGAATGGCCATTTCTCTGTTTTGTTCTTGCCATTTTCACGTGTGTTTA
>NW_027704951.1:0-339 GCF_054177405.1 Leptonychotes weddellii | reverse complement strand
CCCTGTACCTTTCAGGACGGAACTCCTCAGGCTCTGGCCAGAGATCCAGGTCTCGGTGAAGAGTAAAGACCGGCACCATCACCACTGTCCCTTTGGGAATGAACACACCACTGATTTCCACATCTTTCTTACAGACCCTCTCAAGTCTACCACCGATTGGGTATAATCTGAGAGTCTCATTCAACACCATGTCCAGATACTCCATGTGTAGAAGGGCATCATAAGTGGGCAATGCCTGGAAGGAAAGAAACAGATTTTGATACATTGAGATTTGGGATCAACGTTCAACTCACTCTACACACTGCTACTGAAGAGTTAGGAACACCTAAGAATAATTTG
>NW_027704950.1:0-339 GCF_054177405.1 Leptonychotes weddellii | reverse complement strand
GGAGTGTTGACTTCGGGGTGGGTTCACTCTGGGCGCATTCATCAGACCACAGTCCGCGAGACCTTGGACAAACGGTCTTTCTCTCAAAGCCAGTTTCCTTCTCTGCCAATAAAGAATTAAGGCAGTGGTTCTCCAACATCGTTGTGAGGGTTCCAGAGGATGGTACAAGTGATAATGCCCTCCGATGCACATTGTTTGGGCCTTCTCCATCTGACTCACAAGTGATGGAACTGAGGGGGACAGAGGTAGAGCTCACAGCACAGTTTCATCCATGGGTCAAGCAAAACCCACCCTCTTTCTTCCTTCTTCCTTCTTTTCCTTTTCCCTGTGCTTCCTCCC
>NW_027704949.1:0-339 GCF_054177405.1 Leptonychotes weddellii | reverse complement strand
CGGGTCCTGGGAGCTGTGGGAGCTGCCAGCCGGTCCTCAGAAGGCAAGGGTCATGCCCAGATGTGCAGGTTGGGAAGAACTCTGGCACCGCGGGAAGGAGGTGGTTGGAGGGGCGGCTTCAGAGCTCAGGGCACCTGGCAGTTGGCCGTGGAGACAGGTGTGAGGAACAGACAGAGTCTGCTGTTGGAGGCCTGCTCACTGTGCCCCGAGAGCTGGCCTGCCGCTCCCCTTGGCCACTGTCCCGGCCCTTTCCCGGGCGGGAGCTGTCACAAGTCAGTGTTTCCAGATCAGAGGCGTCGCTGGAGCAATGTGTTTCTAGAAACCTCACACGTGCCCCGC
>NW_027704948.1:0-339 GCF_054177405.1 Leptonychotes weddellii | reverse complement strand
TGTAATTTTCATGTCATGAAATATTACTCCTCTTTTCTCAACCATTTAAAAATAGAAAGGCCATTATTAGCTCGTGGGTGGTGTAAAAACGGGCAGTGGGCTGGATTTGGCCATGAACCATGGTTTGTTGACCCCTGGCCTTTTTTTTTTTTTAAAGATTTTATTTATTTATTTGACAGAGAGAGACACAGCGAGAGAGGGAACACAAGCAGGGAGAGTGGGAGAGGGAGAAGCAGGCTTCCCGCAGAGCAGGGAGCCCGATGTGGGGCTTGATCCCAGGACCCTGGGATCATGACCTGAGCCGAAGGCAGACGCTTAACGACTGAGCCACCCAGGCGC
>NW_027704947.1:0-339 GCF_054177405.1 Leptonychotes weddellii | reverse complement strand
CTGAGGCTGTGTAGGATTAGTGCAATGGTCTTATCAAGGTAAGATAATCAAGCCATTATGTAGACACGGGCTCCTTACCACCCTGCTACCGAAGGAGGTGACCTGACTGAAGGCATCTTGTGATTTAAGCATCCCAGGAGTTACAGACCAGCAATGTTATGGGCCTGCTGTGATGAGCAGGACAGAAAGGAAAGTGGCAAAAAGCACCTGAAAGGAACGTTCATGAAAAGCATCAGTTTGCGTTTCGGATCAGAAAGACCATAATCACACCTAAAGACATCCGTTGCCTTCTTCTCAGATGGGGGTGCTCCAAGAACCAAGCAGCCCAACTGTGGTTAA
>NW_027704946.1:0-339 GCF_054177405.1 Leptonychotes weddellii | reverse complement strand
AAAGTAAGTTTACTAGTGAACTGAATGCCGGTCCTTCCCGAGGGTCTTGCCTTGGGCACTGGCACAGAAGAATTGCCCCTCTGGGTGTTCTGTCTTCTGACTAATACTGTTATGGCCCCGGGTCTTTGAAATAGCAGCTGAGGGCAGCCAAAGGCCAGGAAGCTGCTGATGCTGAGGTAGGACACTGACTCCAAGTCAGTATGGATGGCCACAGAACCTAGAGGAGACACCAGCTAGTGATCTTGCTGAAACTCCCTCTTAGGAAACAGGGACGCCAGGGATCCTTGCATAATGGGGTTTCCATTCCCAGACCTGTGGGGAGTCCATTTTCTGCTTTTT
>NW_027704945.1:0-6164 GCF_054177405.1 Leptonychotes weddellii | reverse complement strand
AAATAGAGCTACCCTATGACCCAGCAATTGCTCTCCTGGGTCTTTACCCCAAAGACACAGATATAGTGAAAAGAAGGGCCATATGCACCCCAATGTTCATAGCAGCAATGTCTGCAATAGCCAAACTGGAAAGAGCCGAGATGCCCTTCAACAGATGAATGGATAAAGAAGATGTGGTCCATATATACAATGGAGTATTACTCAGCCATCAGAAAGGATGAATACCCAACTTTTACATCAACATGGATGGAACTGGAGGAGATTATGCTAAGCAAAATAAGTCAAGCAGAGAAAATCAATTATCATATGGTTTCACTTATTTGTGGAACATAAGGTATAGCATGGAGGACATTAGGAGAAGGAAGAGAAAAATGAAAGGGGGGAATCAGAGGGAGAGATGAACCATGAGAGACTATGGACTCTGAGAAACAAACAGGGTTTTAGAGGGGAGGGGGGTGGGGGGATGGGTTAGCCCGGTGATGGGTATTAAGGAGGGCATGTACTGCATGGAGCACTGGGTGTTATTCGACAACAATGGATCATGGATCACCACATCAAAAACTAGTGATGTATTGTATGGTGACTAACATAACATAATAATAATAATAAAAAGAACTCCCAAGATTCAACAATAGAAAAACAACTAAATAAAAATGGGTGAATGATTTGAACAGGTATTTCACTAAAGAGGACATAAATATGATAAATAAGAACATGAAAAAATGTTCAACATCATTAACCATTAAGGAAGGCAAATTCAAACCACAATAAGGTGCCACTACAATTTATTAGAATTACTAAAATGAAAAATGGTGACAATATGAGGTGCTGGTGAGGATACAAAGGAATTGGAACCCTCATACTTTGCTGGAGGAAATGCATAATGATAAAGCAACTCTGAAAAATAGTTTGGCAGTTTCTTACCCATTTACCATATGACCTACTCCTGGGTATTTACCTTAAAGAAGTATAATCTTATGTACATGAATGCTTATAGCAACTTTATTCATAATTGCTCAAACCAGAAACAACTCAAATGTTCTTTAAAGGGTGAATAAATGAACAAACTATGGTTTATCCATATAATGAAATACTATTCAGCAAGAAAAGAAATGAACTACTAATACAACAACTTGAATGAATCTCAAAGGCATTATACTGAGTGAAAGAAGCCACTGTCAAAAGGTTATGTACTTTATAATGTCATTTATATAACATTCTTTTTTTAAATTGAAGTATAGTTGAATACAATATATATTGTATTAGTTTCAGGTATAGTGATTTGACAATTATATATGTTATGAAATGCTTACCACAATAAGCATACTTAGTATCTGTCACCATACAAGTTATTACAATATTATTGACAATATTCCCTATGCTGTACTTCTCATCCCTGTGACTTATTTTAAAACTGGCAGTTTGTACGTCTTAATCCCCTTCACCTATTTTGCCCATCCTTCCACTCCTTCCTTTGGCAACCACCAGTTTTCTATATTTATGAGTTCATTTCTGTTTTTTTTGTTGTTTGTTTTGTTTTTTAGTTTCCACATATAAATGAAATAATATGGTATTCATCTTTTTCTGTCTGACTTATTTCACTTAGTGTATTACCTTCTAGGTCCATCCATGTTGTAAATGGCAAGATGTCATTCTTTTTTTTTTTTTTTTAAAGATTTTATTTATTTATTTGACAGAGAGAGAGATAGTGAGAGCAGGAACATGAGCAGAGGGAGTGGGAGAGGGAGAAGCAGGCTCCCCACTGAGCAGAGAGCCTGATGCGGGGCTTGATCCCAGGACCCTGGGATCATGACCTGGGCCGAAGGCAGACGCTTAACGACTGAGCTACCCAGGCACCCCTAGGTGTCATTCTTTTTTATGGCTGAATAATATTCCATTGCATATGTATACCACATTTTCTTTATACCATTCATCTGTCAATGGATACTTAGGTTGCTTCCGTATCTTGGCTATTGTAAATGATGTTTCGATAAACATAGTGGTGCATATCTTTTCAAATTACTGTTTTGGTTTTCTTTGAGTAAATGCCCAGAAGTGGAATTACTGGGTTGTACAGTATTTCTATTTTTAATTTTTTGAGGAACCTCCATACTGTTTTCCATAGTGGCTGCACCAATTTACATTCCCACCAACAGTGCACAAGGGTTCCTTTTTCTCTACATCCTCACCAACACTTGTTATTTCTCGTCTTTTTGATACTAGCCATTCTAACTTGTGTGAAGTGATACCTGATTGTGGTTTTGATTTGCATTTCCCTGATAATTAGTGATGTTGAGTATATTTTCATGTGTCTGCTGGACACCTGTATGTCTTTTTTCAAAAAATGTCTGTTCAGGTCCTCTATTGTTTTTATTTATTTTTTATTTTTTAATTTTTTTCCACAGAGACTTTAATTTCTGAAGTTTCAAACTGATGAAATCTAAACATAGTTTCAGAATTGTTTTTTTTTAATTATATTATGTTAGTCACCATATAGTACATCATTTGTTTTTGATGTAGTGTTCCATGATTCATTGTTTGTGTATAACACTCAGTGCTCCATGCAATACGTGCCCTCCTTAATACCCATCACCGGGCTAACCCATCCCCCCAACCCCCTCCCCTCTAAAACCCTCAGTTTGTTTCCAGGAGTCCATAGTCTCTCATGGTTCGTCTCTCCCTCTGATTTCCCCCCCTTCATTTTTCCCTTCCTTCTCCTAATGTCCTCCAATGCTATTCCTTATGTTCCACAAATAAGTGAAACCATATGATAATTGACTTTCTCTGCTTGACTTATTTCACTTAGCATAATCTCCTCCAGTTCCATCCATGTTGATGTAAAAGTTGGGTATTCATCCTTTCTGATGTCCGAGTAATATTCCATTGTATATATGGCCGCCGCCGCCTCTGTCCATTGTTTTAAAAGATTTTATTTTATTTATTTGAGAGAGAGAGAGCACACAAGCTGGGGGAGGGAGGCAGAGGGAGAGGGAGAAATAGGCTCTCTGCTCTGCAGATGCCAGGACTCTGGGATCATGACCAGAGCAGAAGGCAGATACTTAACCAGCTGAGCCACCCAGGCGCCCCTCTCTATCCATTTTCAATCGTATTATTTGTTTTTTTGGTGTTGAGTTGTGTGGGGGTGGAGGAATGGGCAAAATAGGTGAAGGGGATGAAGAGGTACAAACTTCCAGTTATAAAATAAATGAGGACTATATAATAATTTTGTATGGTGACAGATGGTAACTACACTTGTGGTGAGTGTAGTTTTGTGATTTTGTGATGCATATAATTGTCAAATCACTATGTTGTACATCTGAAAAAAATACAATATTGTGGGCGCCTGGGTGGCTCGGACAGTTAAGTGTCTGCCTTTGGCTCAGGTCATGATCCTGGGGTCCTGGGATCAAGCCCTGCATTGGGCTCCCTGCTGAGTGGGAGCTTGCTTCCCCCTCTCCCTCTCCCTCTGCCTGCCGCTCCCCCTGCTTATACTCTCTCTCTCTCTGTCAAATAAAAAAAAAAAATCTTTAAAAAAAATATAATATTGTATGTCAACTATACTTCAATAAAAAATGAATATAAAGTGTACAGTGGCATTTAGTTTACTTACAGAATTGTGAAACCATCACCACAATCTAATTTTTACAAAAAAATTTTTTAAAAATATTTATTCATTTGAGAGAGAGAGAGAGAGCAAGAGAGAACATGAGTGGGGGGAGGGGCAGAGGGAAAAGCAGGCTCCTAGGGAGCCTGACACGGGGCTTGATCCCAGGACCCTGGGATCATGACCTGATCTAAGGCAGACACTCGACTGACTGAGCCACCCAGGCACCCTTACAAAAATTTTTATTAATCTCTATACCCAACATGGGGCTTGAACTCATGACCCCAAGATCAAGAGTCACATGCTCCTCCACTGAGCCAGCCAGGTGCCCCTAATTTTTAATAGACTTTTTAAAGAGCAGTTGTAGGTTCATAGTAATACTATAATCTAATTTTAGAGCATTTGCACTACCCCAAAAAGAAACCTTGTGCCTATTAGCAATCACTTCTCATTCCTCTTTACCACTAGCCCGAGGCAACCACTAGTTTACTTTATATATAGATTTGCCTGTTGTAGACAGCTTATATAAATGCAGTATCACCAACGAAAATGAAAACACTAATTTGAAAAGATATATACACCTCTATGTTTACTGCAACATTATTTACAATAGCCAAGATATAAAAGCAACCCAAGTGTCCACCAATAGATGAATAAAGAAAATGTGGTATATATATATATTCAGCCATAAAAAAGAATAAGCTCTTGCCATTTGCAACAATATGGATGGACCTAGAGGGTATAATGCCAAGTGAAGTAAGTCAGAGAAAGACAAGTCTATATGATTTCATTCACACATGGAACTTAAGAAACAAAACAGAAGAACAAAGAAAAAAGACAAAAAAACAAGCTCTTAAATAAAGAGGACAAACTGGTGGTTGCCAGAAGGGAGGTGGGTGGGGGGATGGGTGAAATAGATAAAGTGGTTGGAGAGTACACTTAATCATGATGAGCACGGACTACTGGTATAAATTGTTGAATTATTATATTGTGTACCTAAAATGAATGTAACACTGTATGTTAACATATAGTATAAATGTATAACATACATGTATAAATAGAATCATACAATATGTGGTCTTTTGTGACTACCTTCTTTCACTTAGCATAATGTTTTTAAAAGTCATTCATGTCATAGCATGTATTAGTATTTTATTCCTTTTTATGGCTCAATAACATTCCATTGTATAGATATAGCACATTTTGTTTATTTGTTCATCAGGTGTGGGTATTTGATGGCTTTCTACTTTTTGGCTATTATGGATAATGCTGCTATGAACATTCATAAATAAAGTGTTTAAGTTTTGTTTGGACCTATATTTTTAGTTCTCTTGGGTGTATACCTAGGAGTGGAACTCCTGGGTGATATGGTAACTCTATGCTTAACTTTTTGAGGAAATGCCCAACTGTTTTCCAAGAGGTTATACTGTTTTACATTCCCACCAGCAATAAATGAGGGTTTCATTTTTTCCATATTCTCACTAATTCTTATTATTATACATCTTTTAAAAAATTATAGCCATTCTAAAGGGTGTGAAGGGGTATCTCATCGTGATTTTATTTTGCATTTTTCTAATGACTGGTGATTTTGAACATCTTTTCACATTTATACTTTTTAAATAGGAAAATATGTTCCAAATTCTAAATTAATTGACAGAGGAACATTTAGACTACAACAACTTCAAAACCTCAGTCTATATAAATATGTTATGTCCTTTTGTGACTGGCTTATTTCACTTGGCGTGTGTCCTCAAGGTTCATCCATGTTGTAGCATGTGTCAGCATTTTCTTCCTTTTTAAGGCTGAATAATATTCCATTGTATGTATAGACCACATTTTGCTTATCCATTCATCTGTCAGGGGCACTTGGGTTGCTTGTACTTTCTAGCTGTTATGAGTAACGCCTCTATGAACATTTTCTGTTTTGTTGACGGTGGCTCTTCTCATGGGTGTGAGGTGATATTTCACTGTGGTTTGATTCCCTGATGACTAGTGATGTTGAGCATCTTTTCCCATGCATTTTGGCCATTTGTAGATCTTCAGAGAAATGTCTATTTAAGTCCTTTGCCCACTTTTGAGCCAGTTTAATTTTTTGTTGTTGAGTTTTAGTAGTTCTTTACATATTTTGAATATTAACCTCTTACCAGGTATAGGTATATGATTTGCAAATATTTTCTCCCATTCTGTGAGTTACCTCTTTACTCTGTTGATAGTTTCTTTTGATGTATAAAACTTTTTTAAAGGTTTCTGATGAAACCCAATTTGTCTATTTCTTCTTTTGTTAACTGTGCCTTTGGTATCATATCCAAGAAATCATGGCCATATCCAGAATCATGAAGCTACTGCGCTGTTTTCTTCTCAAAATGTTATGGTTTTAGGTCTTACATCTAGGTCTTTGATCCATTTTGATTTATTTTTTTAAATTTTATTTTATTATGTTATGTTAATCACCATACATTACATCGTTAGTTTTTGATGTAGTGTTCCATGATTCATTGTTTGTGTATAACACCCAGTGCTCCATTCAATACATGCCCTCTTTAATATTCATCACCAGGCT
>NW_027704944.1:0-339 GCF_054177405.1 Leptonychotes weddellii | reverse complement strand
CAGTCCTTATAGGACAGTGCTGAGTTTGTATATACTGGACCCACAGAAAATACTTGTATAAGTGAAGGCTTGAGAACAGTGCTTTGCATTGTAAGAAAGGTCTTCCTGAGTGGACAGGCCCTGCTAAGAGTCCTTTAACTAGAAAAGGGAGGGGTGTGGAAGGTAGGGCTTTGAGGCCAAGGCAAAGCAAATGTAAACGTCCAAGCTCCCAAACTAATGGCAATGGCTGATTTGGGGAAAGACCTCAAAGAGTAGCGTGTATGTCGGCAGTGGGCAGTACTGGATATCGGGAGGCAGTAGGATAGTGAACTACCTTGGGACTACTGGCTATAAGGGGGG
>NW_027704943.1:0-339 GCF_054177405.1 Leptonychotes weddellii | reverse complement strand
AGGGAGAAGCAGACTCCCCGCCGAGCAGGGAGCCCGATGCGGGACTCGATCCTGTGACTCCAGGATCATGACCTGAGCCTAAGGCAGTCGCTCAACCAGCTGAGCCACCCAGGCGCCCCACACAGCAGTACATCTGAGCGAAGCTGGCGGGCAGCCTTTCAGACATTCCTAACGTACTGAAGGGATGCTAGGACCGTGAATTTTGAAGGGCTATATCTGGATGACAAACTCAGAGGGTGAAATGTGCTGCCCTGGCCTCTTTTTCCTGGGGGTCAGGCTATGTTGGAGTCTTGGGGGGAGCATCCTGAGAACAGGACAGAAGCTGACTGCAGCCGACTG
>NW_027704942.1:0-339 GCF_054177405.1 Leptonychotes weddellii | reverse complement strand
GGACTGGAACGGTTTCTCCAAGCTGTAACGCCACCTCCTGGGAACTTTTCTCCCACTACCATAGACCGATGCTCCTGGATCACACACATACTATCCCTTCAGCATGTCCCTGCTAACATGAAACACTGCACAGCTATTTGAAGAGAGGATAGATTATTTTACACAGGTATCTTGGTGTACTAACTACACCAAAAGGCTTGGTCGATGTTTGTTGAATTAAGTCATGCCAATTTAAATCAGAAGCCTTAATGATGCACCTGAATTCTGCCCACAGATTTTCCTGAATAAAATATTACCTTTCGGGGCGCCTGGTGGCTCAGTCGTTAAGCGTCTGCCTTC
>NW_027704941.1:0-339 GCF_054177405.1 Leptonychotes weddellii | reverse complement strand
AAAAAAAAAATGGCATAGTTTAGCAACAAGATAGAATGAACTCTTGATGCCCCCAACAACATCAGAGAAAGGATACAAAGAGGACATAATTATGAAATCTGTATATATTTAGGAAGTTCTGGAACATACAGAGCTAAGAATGGAAACTAGATAGAAATTAAAATAACAGTGACCTCTGAGCATGGAGTAGGGGAACTGACTGGAAAGTGGGCACAGAAGAACATTCTGGAATGAGGAAAATTGTTTATCTCTTTATTGGCAGGTCTTTCCAAGAGTGCACATTAAACTCATTGAGCTATATGCTTAAAGTTTGTGCATTTTGTTGTATGAGAATTTCAT
>NW_027704940.1:0-339 GCF_054177405.1 Leptonychotes weddellii | reverse complement strand
CTTCACTATAGTAACTACTCAATCTAGATATTTATTTTTTCTGCTACATTGCCCAACAATTTCAATCTGGACAGACCTGATCAACTGTCCAACAGCACGCACCCTTGAGGTTCCCGTCCTCTGGTTACCATTCTGGCTCCGTGGCTCCTGGGTGACTGCACACCTTGACTCTGCTGGTTGAAGCATCCTCTCCTGCCACTCCTCACCTCCCATCTTCTCCTGCAGTGTAGGACAGCTCCCCCAGAGCTCCTCGAGGACACTGGTACCTCCCGTACCCATGCCTCTGTAAGTGTGTTGATGAAGGTAGTGCATGGATGGCTGTGTCTTTCAGCAAGCACG
>NW_027704939.1:0-339 GCF_054177405.1 Leptonychotes weddellii | reverse complement strand
AGAAAAAAAAAAAAAGATGAAGCCAGAGAGGAAGACAAACGATAAGAGACTATTAATCATAGGAAACCCACTGAGGGTTACTGGAGGGGAGGGTGGTGGAGGGATGGGGTAACTGGGTGATGGACATTAAGGAGGGTATGTGTTGTAATGAGCACTGGGTATTATTTAAGACTGATGAATCACAGACCTGTACCTCTGAAACCAATAATACATTATGTTAACTGTCACCACAGTTCTATCTTTGGTGAGTAGCTGGGATTCAAAACTCCAAATCTTAAAGGACCCAGCAAGGCACAGACCCACTGCCCTCCTCTGGAGGAGAGCCTCTCTGCACTGTGT
>NW_027704938.1:0-339 GCF_054177405.1 Leptonychotes weddellii | reverse complement strand
TTATGTTATGTTAATCACCATACATTACATCATTAGTTTTTGATGTAGTGTTCCATGACTCATTGTTTGCATATAACACCCAGTGCTCCATGCCGTACGTGCCCTCTTTAGTACCCATCACCAGGCTAACCCATCCCCCCACCCCTCTCCCCTCTAGAACCTTCAGTTTGTTTCTCAGAGTCCACAGTCTCTCATGGTTCGTCTCCCCCTCCGATTTCCCCCCCTTCATTTTTCCCTTCCTACTACCTTTTTTTTTTTTTAACATATAATGTATTATTTGTTTCAGAGGTACAGATCTGTGATTCAACAGTCTTACACAATTCACAGCGCTCACCATAG
>NW_027704937.1:0-339 GCF_054177405.1 Leptonychotes weddellii | reverse complement strand
GTACAGCAAAGGAAACAGTCAACAAAACTAAAAGACAACTGACAGAATGGGAGAAGATATTTGCAAATGACATATCAAATAAAGGGCTAGTATCCAAAATCTATAAAAAGCTTCTCAAACTCAACACCCAAAGAACAAATAATCCAATCAAGAAATGGGCAGAAGACATGAACAGACGTTTTTCCAAAGAAGACATCCAAATGGCCAACAGACACATGAAAAAGTGCTCAACATCACTTGTCATCAGGGGAATACAAATCAAAACCTCAATGAGATACCACCTCACACCAGTCAGAGTGGCTAAAATTGAGAAGCCAGAAAATGACAGATGTTGGCAAG
>NW_027704936.1:0-339 GCF_054177405.1 Leptonychotes weddellii | reverse complement strand
TGCCACGTGGCATCACCGGCATATTGGATCCGTTGTATAAATCACAAGGCTGCCCAGGTTCAGGGGGAAGGCGACGCGTTCCCACCTCCTCGTGGGGCATGTGGCAAGGTTCTGGAAGAGCCATCTTGAGGAGTTGTATTTGCCACATTAAATGAGCGAAGGTCCTGCCTTCCAGCTACACACGCTGTAGAGTCTCTGACGGATCTTCCACCACACCCTCTACTCTATCCTGTTGGGGAAGGCAATCGGCCAAATGTGCACTCTCTCCCAGAAGGCCTTCCCTACACTGAAATTTTCATTGAGAGAATTATGGATCTACATGTGGTTGTAAGAAGTAAC
>NW_027704935.1:0-6165 GCF_054177405.1 Leptonychotes weddellii | reverse complement strand
AGGGCGCCTGGGTGGCTCAGTTGGTTAAGCGACTGCCTTCGGCTCAGGTCATGATCCTGGAGTCCCGGGATCGAGTCCCACATCGGGCTCCCTGCTCGGCAGGGAGTCTGCTTCTCCCTCTGACCCTCCTCCCTCTCATGCTCTCTCTCATTCTCTCTCTCGCAAATAAATACAATCTTAAAAACAACAACAACAAAAATAAAAATAAATAAATAAATATAAGTGGCGAGAGTGGACACTTTTGCCTTGTTCCTAATCTTAGAGGGAAAGCTTTCAGCCTTTCACAGAGGAGGATGACAGGCTCTGAGGCCAGGGTCGGGGGGTGGCAGGGGATGTTGTGACTCCATGGTTGGGTGGGCCTGTTGGCTGGGCTCTGCATTCAGGCAGAGCTGCTGGCTGTGCTCCATGGTCAGATGGAACCACTACAAGGGCCCTGCAATCACCTTTGGTTGGATCAGATCTCAGGCTGTTTCCTGACATGGTGGTACCACTGCGTGTACTCTGCTGTTGGGCCCGGCTAAGGCTGGGCTCCATAATCGCCCCTGGTCAAGTGGGATTTCAGGCTGTGCTCCCTGACCAGATGGCACCACTGGCTGGATTCCATGTTCAGGTAGGGCTGCAGCAGGCCTTTGTGGTGTGGTCCAATGAGACCTCACGTTGTGCCCTGCCATCAGGTGGGGCTTAGGCTGTGTCTTGAAGTTGAGCAAGGCCACCGGCTGTGCTCTGCTGTTGGGCAAAGTTGCTGGCCATACTCTGGTCGAGAGGTGCCTCCAGATGGATTCCACAATTGGGTGGCGCTGGAGGCCATGCTCCATGGTCAGTGGGGTTGCTGTTCAGACCCCCTTGTCACACGGGGCTACAGCCTATGTGCGACAATTGGGTGGAGACACTGGCTGGCTTCCCTGCCTGGGTGAGGCCACAGGCTGTCTCCAACCATTGAACAAGGGTGTAGGCTGGGCTGGACTGCAGCAAGGATGTAGGGCAGGGATGTAGGCTGTTGGCTCCTCCTCTGGGAAGTGCCATAGCCTGGGTTCCAAAGCTGCCCAGGGTCACTGGTCTGGCTCCTTGGTTTTGTGGAGCCAGAGGCTATATATATGTAACAGTTGGACAGAGCTGCTGGCTTGGCTCCCTGCCCAAGCACGGCTGTAGGATAGGCTCTGGGGCTGCCCAGGTTCTCCAGCCAGGCTCCTGGTCAGCAGGACCGGAGGCTATACTCTGCAGTTGAGCAGGGCTGCACATTTGCTTCCCTGCCTGGACAGGCCATAGAATGAGCACCATGGCAGGTGTGGCTCTTTGGCTGGGGACATAAATCAGATGGAACTGCCCACTGAGCTCCCTAGCCATTTGGAATCACTGGCTTGGCTCTGCAGAGGGACAGAAGCGCTGGCTGGGATCTCTGCTCAGGTCTGCTGCAAGCAGGAATGCGGTCCAAGAACTGAGTACTGGCTGGTGTATGCCCTGCCCCCTTCTCCATCTCATCTGAGTCCCACTAATCAAACCCTGCAGATTCTCCCAGTGAGCCCCGTGAAGCAAGACCCCAGTGAGCCCCTCTGAAAGCATCCCACAAGGCCCAGCAGGATGTCCACCTTGGGTTCTCTCTCTCCCCCTGGAGAAACCATAGACCAGGGGGTCCCTCTGGGTGCAGCCTGGGGGGAGGGGTAGTACCATCAGAGTGTACAGTCTTTCTCCATTTCTGAGGTCCACATTTCCATCTCACCCCCAGGTTCTGGAATTGCCATAATGCTGTTTTGTCTGTGGAGAGTTGCTAGTTGGTCTTTCTGTGAAGGGGACTGACGTTGAGAATGATCTTTGCCACCTTCTTAATGATATCACTCCCCCTCTTATTTCCTTGAGGAACTTAGGAAATCAGGGCACCCTGATTGGATGGAAACCACATTTCCACTCTCTGGAGGAACGAAGCTTTATAAGTGATATGGACTATATCATAAGAAACAAAGCTGTATCCTGCTCTCGCTATCTCTGTCTCTGTCAAATAGATAAATAAAATCTTTAAAAAAAAGGGGGGGGGGCACCTGGGTGGCTCAGTCATTGGGTGTCTGCCTTCGGCTCAGGTCATGATCCCAGGGTCCTGGGATCGAGCCCCGCATCGGGCTCCCTCCTCGAGGGGAAGCCTGCTTCTCCCTCTCCCACTCCCGCTGCTTGTGTTCCTGCTCTCGCTATCTCTGTCTCTGTCAAATAAATAAATAAAATCTTTAAAAAAAGAAAAAGAAACAAAGCTGTACTTCCTGCACACATGGAGAGAGAACTCTCATGGGGGTGAGGGAAGGCTAGATAGGAGGCAGGGGACAGGTCTGTAGGGGGAGGGTAGAAAAGACTCCGTAGCTGGTAAAGGAATCAAACAAGTACTCAGCCCCACAGTGAACACCCAGGTTTGGAATCAGAGCCAGAAGAGCAACCACGTTTTGGGGGGAATCTTGGTGCCAAGTCCCAGACTGTGGGGCTAAAGCTGGTGAAACCCCTGCTCTTTCTAGCCAGTCTGGCTCCAGGGCCAGGGCAGAGCCAAGCTTTTAGCAAAGGGGAGCAGAAAGCTATGATGCCAGGCAGCCTGACTGTCCCCCTCCTTCTGGGTGAGTATAGCCCACTACACTCTACATGTCTGATGCTATGTGAAGTGCCAGGATTGCGCAGAACTGCAGATGGAGAGAGAGAAAGAGAACATGTAGCTTTCTGCAGTGAGGGTAAAGAGGAGAGGAGGTAGCTACTTCTAACTATGGTGACCTAAATCCACACTTGCTTGTTCCCGAAACACCACCAAGCCAACAGCAAAGGGATTTTATTTGTGGTATTAAAACCACAAGGACGAAAGGAAACAGGAAAAGAAACAATAACAAGCCATTGTGAACACTGGAAGCGGTTCTTAAGAGAGCTGAGAAGAGAAACCACTAAGCCAACAGCTCAGAGGAGGCCAGATCCGGGCCACCAAACTCCCAGGAGTCACGGGCTTGGTGGTGGCGAGCTCTCTCGGGAAGTGGGGTAAATGGGGTCTCCAACACCAAGATCCATGAAAATCTGCACAGCCCAGATCTCCTCCCCCGTGTGACACTGACTTTCCTTCTCCTATCTGAGCAGAAGACTAGAGCTTTCTTATCTGCAGAGGCTAATACATGGTCTCTGGGCAGGGGAGAGGCGACATGATGCCATGTGAGAGCAGGGGTAACCTACTGAACACAGGAGAGTTAAGTGAAGTTGTACATATTTAATGTTCAGACCCAGCATTCTTTCCCATCTCAGCTTTGAGGCCTGTGGCAGGCAGATTTATACATTTTGGGCAGGGTTTTGGAGAAATCTGACCAATCCCAGAGGAAAAAAAAACTTGAAGATGCAGACACTGTGTTTTATTCTGTTCAGGCTGCCGTAACAAACTACCATTGACTGCGTGGCTTCAACAATAAACATTCATTTCTCCCAGTTTTGGAGCCCGGGAAGTCCAAGATCAAGGTACCAGCAGATTCAGTGTCTGGTGAGGCTCTGCTTCCCGTTTTATAGGTGGGGTCTTCTTACTGTTTTTTCACGTGGTAGATGATAGGCTGAGAGAGTTCTCTGGGGTCTCTTCTGAGGAAGACACTAATCCTATTCATGAGGGCCCTAAGCACCTCCCAAAGGCCCCACCTCCTGACACCATCACACTGGGGGTTGGGATTTCAATGTATGAATTTGAGAGGAACACAAACTTTCAGGTCATAAAGATTGCAGAGGATTCTTCCCAGGAAAATTTGACCAGTCCAAGACAAAAAAACCCGAAGACACAAACACTGTGCGTTCTTTGATAAAATAAGCCAGTTAGTGGTGGCCCACCCAAAATAGAAGCATATAACCAACAACTACTAGCCAGACGAGGAAAGTTTCTAATATACAAAAAAAGAGAAGAGGGGTGGGTGGCAAAGAGAAAAAAAAACAACAACTTAAAAAAAAACATTATGCAGGGGACAATGTCATCAGAAAAATCATCAAAATAACAGAAACTGGTACAGGATACTGTTTTTAAAAAGAAAGAAAAATAATGAGAAAAAAACTTCAGTGAATAAAAGTACAAAGATAAAATTCCTAGAAATTAGATTCAGTGAGAGAGAGTAAAGTAGTAGGGAAAATAGAAGAACATGAGAGAATTAGTCAGGGAATCCCGCCTTGGAAAAATAAGAATTCCAGAAATAGAGATCAAGAAACACAAAGGGCAGAAATCATCAAACACCTAAGTCAAGAAAAAAATGTCCTAGAATTGAAGGGCGTGTGTTTGCAGACTGATGGGGCTCACAGAGAGCTTAGCGGAACTGATTAAAATAATCCTACAGGGGCGCCTGGGTGGCTCAGTCCTTAAGCACCTGCCTTCGGCTCAGGTCATGGTCCCAGGGTCCTGGGATCGAGCCCCGCGTCAGGTTCCCTGCTCCGCGGGAAGCCTGCTTCTCCCTCCCCCACTCCCCCTGCCTATGTTCCCTCTCTCACTTTGTCTCTCTCTGTCAAATAAATAAAAAAATCTTTAAAAGAAAGAAACTAGAGGGCGCCTGGGTGGCTCAGTTGGTTGGGCGACTGCCTTCGGCTCAGGTCATGATCCTGGAGTCCCGGGATCGAGTCCCGCATCGGGCTCCCTGCTCAGCGGGGGGTCTGCTTCTCCCTCTGCCCTCTTCCCTCTCGTGCTCTCTGTCTCTCATTCTCTCTCAAATAAATAAATAAAATCTTAAAAAAAAAAAAGAAAGAAAGAAAGAAACTAGAAAGCTATTAAATAAATAAATAAATAAATAAATAAAATAATCCTACAAAAAATGTAAGCACATCATCATGAAATTTCAACACCCTGTAATGAAGAGAAAATCGTAAAAGCTTTCAGAGAGAAAGCACAGCTTATATACAAAGAGACGAGTTTCAGAACGGGCTCAGATTTCTCCATGGTGACCCTAGAGGGAACATGAAAGGCCATGGAGCAATGCTTTCAAAATTTTGAGAGGAAATCATTTCCAATATGGAATGAGCGACCACACTATTAACCAAGTGTGAGGTTGGTCCATGGAGGTCAGACATTTTCCAGAGGCCATCAGGAGGTGCTCCACCAAAAGTAAAGGAGTAGATCAGAAAAGGCCTTGGATCCGGAAAGCAGGCATTCATCTCAGGAGGGTATCAAAGAGAATCCTCCAGGATGATGTCAATGGAGACCCAAGATGACAGCAGGTCACCAGGCATGGAGGCACCCAGCTCAGTGTGGAGCAGGTGCAAGGGTCCGGGGGCAAGGTCTCCAGGCAGATAAAATTGATAAGATACCTAATGATTCTGGACATACTCAAAGGAGATGACAGACAGCTAAATTCTCATTCTTCAGAGCAGGAATTCAATGGGTAATACCTAAAACTGAAAAAAAAAAAAACAATAGTAAGCATCTTATTTATAGATATGGAAGTGACATGGAAAGAAACAACCAAAAGATATGAATGTGGTTTTCTTTGGAGAGGAAGGAATGGAGAAAGGGAGATGTGTGGCACCTATACGCCTATTCAAAGCTGATTCTGAAAAGCATGTGGATGTGTGGGTTTGATGAAAATTTAAACTAAGTATAAAAATTAAAATAAGGGGTGCCTGGGTGGTTCAGTTGGTTAAGCGTCTGACTTTGGTTCAAGTCATCATCTCAGGGTCCTGGAATCAAGCCCCACGTCAACCTCTGCACTCAGCAGGGAGTCTGCTTCTCCCTCTCCCTATGCCCCTCCCCTGACTCATTCTCTCTCTCTCTCTTTCCCTCTCTCTCTCAAATAAATAAATAAAATCTTTTTAAAAAAATTAAAATAGGGCGCCTGGGTGGCTCAGATGGTTGGGCGTCTGCCTTCGGCTCAGGTCATGATCTCAGGGTCCTGGGATCGAGTCCCGCATCGGGCTCCCTGCTCCTTGGGAGCCTGCTTCTCCCTCTGCCTTTCTCTCTCGCTCTGTCTCTCATGAATAAAAAAAAAAAAAAAAATTAAAATAATACACATAGAAAGAAACAATGGATTAAGAATTAGGCCTGGGAATAAATACAATTTTCTGCTTAACTCTTCAGTTTCTAGGGGCACCTGGGTGTCTCAGTCGTTAAGCGTCTGCCGTCGGCTCAGGTCATGATCCCAGGGTCCTGGGATCGAGCCCCGCATCGGGCTCCCTGCTCGGCGGGAGGCCTGCTTCTCCCTCTCC
>NW_027704934.1:0-339 GCF_054177405.1 Leptonychotes weddellii | reverse complement strand
ACCAAAGTGGATGTCTTCGTCCTAGACATTAAGATTTGTGTCGTAATCTTTTTTAACAGGATCACATGTAAATATTTTTAATTCGTTAAGTTTTCTTCTTACAGTCTTAATTGTAGTTAAGCATGGTCCATGGCATTCTGAAACAAATGGCACGAATTGTGGAGTATGTGAACAATTTGATACAACAGTACTTACGCCAATAGAGGGGCCCCTGGGTGGCTCAGACAGTTAAGTGGGCGACTCTTGATTTTGGCTCAGGTCATGATCTCAGGATTGTGAGATCGAGTCCCAAGTCTGGCTCTGGGTTCTGCAGGGAGTCTGCTTGAGACTCTCTCTCTT
>NW_027704933.1:0-339 GCF_054177405.1 Leptonychotes weddellii | reverse complement strand
TCACCCCAGATTTGGGCCCATGTGTCTGTGTGTGTCTGGGCCCTTTCATGAGCTGCCACTCCAGGAATAGACTCGGGTGTCTGGCTGCACAAATCCTGATGCTCGTTCAGGAAGATGAAGTGGATGCCTGAGTGCTGGAAACACATTATTGCATGTCTGGACTTCATCTTTGAGACAATTCTATCTTTATCTGACATCCGGAGGGACAATTGTTTCTAGAACTGAAAGGCAAGTGAGAGGCTATTGTGCAGGAAAATTGCTCATAAACAGAGAGAGAAGCTCGGTCCTCCCCCGTAGTCAGCACTGACTTCTGTGTGTGCAGATATGAGGAATGCTCAT
>NW_027704932.1:0-339 GCF_054177405.1 Leptonychotes weddellii | reverse complement strand
AGCAACCAAGTATGAGGATTCCCATTATCTACCCTCTCACCACTAAATACTTTTTTTTACCATCTGGATACCATTAAACATTAATTTTTTCCCATCTGATGGGAAGGAAGGGGAATAGTATCTCATTGCTTTGATGTGCATTTTTTTTTTTTAAAGATTTTTTTATTTATTTATTTGAGACAGAGAGAATGAGAGACAGAGAGCATGAGAGGGAGGAGGGTCAGAGGGAGAAGCAGACTCCCTGCCGAGCAGGGAGCCCGATGCGGGACTCGATCCCGGGACTCCAGGATCATGACCTGAGCCGAAGGCAGTCGCTTAACCAACTGAGCCACCCAGGCG
>NW_027704931.1:0-339 GCF_054177405.1 Leptonychotes weddellii | reverse complement strand
GAATAGTCCCATTTAGGGACTGGAGGAAGCAACTTAGCATGAGTCACTGGCCTAAAATATACTTTCCACCCACATGCCCCATGCCTGGAATTCGGTGGTGATGGTGGCATTCTCTAGGGTTAATCCTGGCCCTCTTCAATTGGTACTCCTTTGGAGTGCAAAGTATGTGGGGAAAGGCAGCAATTAAGGTAGAGCATCTGGGGCCGGTTCTGCTTTTGCCCTGAAAGCTGGCAAAAGAGACGATGACAGGGGCCGGAGGCCTTGTGGAGCCTTGGGGGCTCTGATGGTGAATCTCACTGTTCTTCAAATTGTCCAAAGTCCATGCAGATCCCTGACTAG
>NW_027704930.1:0-339 GCF_054177405.1 Leptonychotes weddellii | reverse complement strand
TTTTCTTTGCAGAGGGTGAAAAGTTTAGCTAACATAGTAAGGAGTTGTTAATGAGCTGTTGCAATTTACTTTCCTTACAGGATGGATCAGAACCAATGTTGCAAAGCACAGTCTGCCTGGAGGCAAGAAGATGATAGGTCATCTATTTCACAGCATTTCCAAAGTGTGTGAACATCTGAAGTGGGAAAGGAATGAGTATCCTATTTTCTAGTTTTTTGGTGTTTTTATGATTGTCTTATAGTAAAACCTGTAGAAGAAAGGATTCTAAGTTGGTTCCCATATATCCTCTACTCTCCTACAGTGGGGGTCGGACGTGTGATTATTAAGGGACATCGCTCC
>NW_027704929.1:0-339 GCF_054177405.1 Leptonychotes weddellii | reverse complement strand
AAAAAAAATCCCATATTGAGCTGGACCACGGATGACTCTAACTTCATCACAAATGGTTTTAAGGAGCTACCCAGGGAGGGGTCCATATGGCATTGTTCTGCATTCCCGTCATAACTTAAAGGGCAACTTTCACAATGTCTAGAGCCCTTGATGTCCTGCAAACGAAGGAGGAGGATGTCCTCACATTCCCTGCAGCAGGAACCCACTTAGGGGGCACCAACCTTGACTTCCAAATGGAACAGTGCATCTACAAAAGGGAAAGTGATGGTATCTGCATCATAAATCTGAAGAGAACCTGGGAGAAGCTTCTGCTGGCAGCTCATGCCGTGGTTGCCGCTA
>NW_027704928.1:0-339 GCF_054177405.1 Leptonychotes weddellii | reverse complement strand
GCTTCTCCCTCTCCCACTCCCCCTGCTTGTGTTCCCTCTCTCGCTGTGCCTCTCTCTGTCAAATAAATAAATAAAATCTTTAAAAAAAAAAAAAAGATTTATTTACTTAACATGCGCGTGTGTGGGGGAGGGAGGGTGGGCAGAGGGAGAGCGAGAATCCCAAGCTGACTCCACACTGAGCATGGAGCTCGTTGCAATGTTTGATCCCATGACCAGGAGACCATGACCCAAACTGAAATCAAGAGTAGGACACCCAGGGGGCGCCTGGGTGGCTCAGTGGTTAAGCGTCTGCCTTCGGCTCAGGGCATGGTCCCAGGGTCCTGGGATGGAGCCCCCCAT
>NW_027704927.1:0-339 GCF_054177405.1 Leptonychotes weddellii | reverse complement strand
GACAGTGACTGTCCTCAGATTTAATCTACAAAGGCACATGCACAAAAGAGCAGAACTGAAGAGCTGGAGACACCAACATGGCGGTGGGCAGAGACTTTTCTCCCAGAAAGATGACACATCCTTGCCTCCACGTGGTTGGAAATGGATGCATACCTTTTAAGGAAGCTTCTTCAAACATCGCATGGGAACACGCTACATTTGGTACCCTTTGGAAAGATGGAGATTCCCCTCCTTTTTTTTTTTAATTTGAAAGAGCTTGTATTAGGTAAAACAAAGATGCCGCCAAAGGGGATATATTTAGTTGTCTGTCTTCCACTTTGAATCGCCTATGTTTGAAGC
>NW_027704926.1:0-339 GCF_054177405.1 Leptonychotes weddellii | reverse complement strand
ACAACAATTTAAGCTCTTTTGCATCTTCCAATATAATACCAAAGATTGAAGATTACAGATAATGTTAAATTATCAAAATTTAAAAGCTTAATATTTTAAAAAATGAAGCAAACTCCAAACACATGTTATAATTTTGTTTCATCCATCAGTCCATCAGTATTTACTTTAGGAAAGGATCTTTTGAATACCCGACCTCTGCGTATTTCATCTCCTTTGGTTCTTCTATTTGACTAACTGATTTCTTTCTACACTATTCTTGCTAGTGTTCTATAATCATCTTCCTAAAATTTTTTATGTTTATTAAAGGGAACTATATTTTTCTTTCTTTTTTTTTTTTTT
>NW_027704925.1:0-339 GCF_054177405.1 Leptonychotes weddellii | reverse complement strand
TGACCAAGAACAGCAAGGTTTCCAGCCCCTTGTTCTTGTAGAATTTGTTCAAGAAAACACACGTGCGCGCGCCTCCCCCCTGTGCATGGAAGGGAAAGGTGCCTCCGTAGTGATGAGGGAAAGGCTCTAGCCCATGGGTATAGGAAGAAAAGTGCCCTCTTCCCTCAAATGGTGGCCGAGGAAAATAAAGGTGAAAAAGGTCATTTGAAAGGTTTTTCTTGACATGATTTATAATAGTTATTAAGAACATTTTTCAAAACGGAAAAACCTAATTGATTCTGAAAGTATCTTAGTTAAAAAGTCCTACAAAGGCTTCCTTCATGTACGACACATAGCCCC
>NW_027704924.1:0-6166 GCF_054177405.1 Leptonychotes weddellii | reverse complement strand
GGACTCGATCCCGGGACTCCAGGATCATGACCTGAGCCGAAGGCAGTCGCTTAACCGACTGAGCCACCCAGGCGCCCCTCTCTTTTTATTTTTTTAAGTGAAACTGCTCAGGAGGTAAATATTAAAGACAAACTTAATATTCTGGACCTCAAGGTTTTAGAAAAATGTTATATGACGACGAGGGATGTTTTGTCGAAAGAGATGGAACACATCAGGTTTGAATTTTAGTGATCATTTATTTTTAAATAATTGTAATCAAAGTCATTTATGGCTTCCCAATGTCAGTTTTCTTGTGAGAGCAAAAGAGTATTATACCACTACCCTATAAGCTTGTTGTAAATAAGCTGCATGAGTTCCACAAATACACATGTTCTCTTTCCTTTTTATTTATTCTCAAAGAATAAATAAGATCTTAGAATATTTAATTTTAAGCTACTTATAGCTCCTTCTTTCGGGTTTTTAAAACATTCCTATTGTCTCTGTAGAGTTGTCTTTGCTGGTTCATATGTAACTTTTAATTTTTTAAACAAAGTTTATTGTAATGGTCAATGCTAAAATTATACATCACAATTTCTTCAGTGAATTTTAGATATTAAAAATATAAGTACTTACCAGTCTTCGGTCTAAGTATCTTTTCTTGGCTAATTATTTTCTGTAAAGGTTATAATCACTGCAATCTAAATTATGTAATTACAAGTTAGTTAATGTTAAAAAATATTTTATAGTCTTGTGTGGCTCAGTCACTTAAGTGTCTGCCTTTGGCTCACGTCGTGATTCAGGGTCCTGAGATAGAGCCCTACATCTGGCTCTCTGCTCAGCGGGGAGTCTGCTTCTCCCTCTGTGCCCTCTCTCTCTCTCAAATAAATAAAATCTTAAAAAAAAGAAATAAAATATTTCATAGCCTTAATTGTAAATAATTGTAAAGTTCTTGAATTGGCTAATGTTTATGCTTATCCTTCTTCAAGGTAGGTGTGATTTTTTTTTAAGCATGCTTATATTTTGGAAATTTTCTTCAAAAAAAATAGAATCTGAAAGGAATCATTCAGCCCCGGATCCCAAAAACAATCTTGTGGCCCAGGACAAGTTATACATACATGAAATTTAGATGATAAATTATGAAGATTAGATAAAATGGGCCACTTAAAACACCAAACATAAGAGAAATCTGATAGTAACAACTCATGGCTTATTAAATACCCTAGGAATATTTAGTAAATACCAATTCTCAATCCCATTCCAAAATCATGAACTGGATTTTATGCAGGAATTGCATTTTAGCTTAAAAGTAAAAAATTATGTACTATTAATAAATAGCTTAAATTTTATTTCTGTATCTCTCTCAGCCAGTTTTTTTTTTCCTCTAGACATGATACTGCATGAAGGCTGTGTGTGTGTGTGTGTGTGTGTGTGTGTGAGAGAGAGAGAGACAGAGTTTTTTTTTTTTAATTGGCCAGCTGATTAGAGTAGAAATGACACTTCAAAAAATCAAAACAGAACAGTAGATGATTTATCTAAGCAGTACTCTTAAATTCCAGAGGAAAAAGTAAAAAGAAGATGGAAATATTGAGAAAGCAGCATTAGGTATGGAGGACAATCCATAACCCTCGAACATCATAATTACAGGTCTTATAAAAGAAGAGAACAGAAGAAAAGAAACCCAGAAGAGAAGCAGTTATAGACGGTATATAACTAACTAAAGACAAGTTTAGTGGGCTGAAAAAAATCTGTGCGTGGCAAACTGAAAAGTCTCATTATGTAAAAGGCAAAATAAATGTAAAGAGACTCAGATTTGGACATATCTTGGGGAAAATCTTAATGGAAGGGAAAAAATGCTCCTACTGTCATATAAGCAGAGAAAATATTTAAACTCTAGAGGGTGTCAACAACAAAAAGGCACACATGCTCATCATTAAATGTTACACGACAAGAGAATTTTTAAAAATATTCGGTGGGAAAATGGTTCTTACTTAATAACTTTATAGTCACCTAAACACTTAAAGTGTAAAAACAATGGAACACTATTTTCAGAGACAGTAAGTTTTAAAACTGAGAGATGAACAAAATGTAAGAATCGGGAAATACTGAAGAATATAATGACTTGGAGACAAAAATAAAAGTTAAACCGAGAATGTGACAGTGGAACAATAAACAGATTTCCTTCAGAATTAGAGTTCCCTCAGCAACATTGGATGGTGATGATAATGTCAAACTCTCTTCAAATATCTGACAAAAAATTGGTTTGAACATATAATCCTATTCTCTGTCAAAGACACATTCAAAAGGATGCAAACATAAATGGGTTGCATGGGAGAAACAAAAAACTGCACCCTCCAAAGGAAAATTTACAATGTAAGACACAGTAAATGGGTAAAGAGAAATCCAAGAACAGGGCTTTAAACAGCAATGGTGCTGTAAGTCTTGTTTATTCTCCAATTATCCTTACTTAGGATGAAATTGCTAGAAATTTACTCTGGGATTCGGATTGAGAGCAGGAAAAGCATGTTAATGTTGGGGTTGCAGGGAAGAAAGATACCAATTAACTCTAGACATTGATTTTTAAAAATGTTTAAATATGTATGTTTGACACAGCAATACCATTTAGAGGGTGATAAATAAAGTACAAAATTTTTAAATAGTAGAGAAATGAAAACAAAAAATCTAAAGAAACACAAAAGATAAATGACATTGCCAACAAAAAGGCAAAAAGTACATAGGAAACACAAAATAAATGGCATAAGTCCAAACCAAACAAATCACAATAAAAACGAAGAAGTATTAAAAAGAATGATATGGTTACATGAACAAACATGGAAAATTCCTCAAAGTAAACCTGTTAGGGAAATGTAATGCAGAATGGCACATTTTGATGGCAGAAAAGAATAATAATGGAAATGTGTATGTGTGTGTGTGTGTGTGTGCGTGCGTGTGCGTGCATATGTGTGTATAGAAAAAGGAGAAGAAGGAGAAAAACCATCACCTTTAGGAAGGGTAATTGGGAGGGAAAGAGGGTAGGAGAGAAAGAGAGAATGTGTGGAGGGACACAGTGTGCACGTGTGTGTGTGTGTGTGCAGGGGATTTACTTCAAGCTTTATTCCATGTATGCCATATATATTTTGTGTGAGTTATTACATAAAAATGACACCTTACATTATTTCTTGTGTAACACATGAGCAGAGCAAAATGAAAAGAGAAATGAGAAAGTTATCAAAGTTAGACCACCCCAAAAGACTCTAGTTCCAGAAGATTTTATAGCAGATTCACGACAAGTATTTAAATCCGCATGCTTTTATAAATGGTGCCCTACTGTTTAGCATAGAAAAAAAATCCTGTGATGTATTCAAGTAACTGTAAGAAAGGGAAAATAACTCTGGCATCAGAAGCTAGCAAAGAATGCACTTAAAAAGAAAATTACTGCCCCTTCTATCTTTTAGGTATGCTTACCAAAATCACATATAAAATGTGAAAAAAGATATAATCCAATTGCATACTACAACATTAGGCCAAGAAATGTGATAAGGATCCTATCTGACAAAATTTTTAGAGCCCATTAATAGGTAAAATAAAATGTTCACCAAAGAAAGCATTTGTTTGATTCTCTAACTCTTCTTTACTACCAATGTTAAAATAAGTAAGTGAGTTTATGTAGGAAATCAGTAAGATTTGTTGAGGACTTGAGTTTATCGCTTCTCCCTAATAAAACCCCATTAAAGTGACAGTAAAGAGGGAAAAGATAAATTTCTACACAACAAAGGAAATCAAGAAAAAAGCAGTAAAGGCAAGATATTTCAAGACATCTCTGGATGATGAAACACAAGTGGATATGGTACAACTTGTGAAGCCAAGCAGAAGAAGCCAGAGCAGGTAAAACACAAAGGGGCAGGAACATGAGGAAGGATTCTGATGAGAAATGGCCGCATCTGCACAAGCTTCTTGTGAGTTGGGAAACTGACAACAGTCCCTGGCCTACCTTTCTCTACTCTGGTTTGCAGAAATTCAATGGTCACATGCTTATCCGTGGCAAAAACAAAATTTCTTACAAGCAAACCAGCAAAGGAACACTGAAGAAATTGTTCTGAGAAATTTCAAATGGCTGGCTTGGGAAATGTTACTCCAGAGCAAAGCCTGCCCCATTTTGGTATTGTTGCATTCCTGGAAAGTAATATCTAGCTCCCCCAAAGCCCGTTTGATAACAAGATTTTATTGTCTATAAAGCTTACAGTTGTTGTTTTTTTGTTTTGTTTTGTTTTAGTATCACCTTATTCTAAGAATAAAGGGAACCAAGTATCGCCAGGCAAAGAGGAGGTATCAACAGCAATATGTTCATGAAACTTTGTACCACAACTTCGGGAAACACACTGGCAAGCAAATTTCAGACAGAATTTTAAAATTTCAATATATTTTATGGCAAATAAAAATGAGAAAACTATACCAAAGTTGTGTGTGTTTCACTCTCTCTCCCTGGGGAATTATTTGCATAGGGAAAAGAAGCGCCTTAATGAAATGGAGAAAGATTCTAATTACATAAAATTAACTCAAAGGGAGGTTAACAGGGTATTTTATAATTTATCTTTACATTCTAAAAGATGGCATTTGATCTGGTAAAGGCAAAACTAGACTAAGGGACAAGAACTTCAGAAAATAATTGTTCTTAATTACTGAGTGTTAAATATTAAATAATTTACAAGCATTATCTTAATTGAAACATTGGAGAAAGTATTAAATCTAGAAATTGATGCTTTTCTAAATATAATAACATTTCGGTACATGCCACCATGTATTATTAGCTTGAACTTAGTAAGTGAAATAGATAAAACTACACACACCAGAACAGCAAAAATGAAAAGGAGTGGTGATCTCACATGCTATCAAGGATGCAGAGCAAAAATCACTCTCTTGCACTGCTGACAGAGGTGGAAACAGGTACAAACCCTTTAGAAAACAGGTTGTCCTTATCTACTAGAGACTATGATCTGACTCCCCGTCACTTACAGGTAAATTCCTGCCCCCCAAAATGGGTTCAGATATACTCCATAAGCCATGCACAATAATGATCTGATCAGTGTCATTTATAATAGCCCCCAACTTTAGAAACAACTCAGATGTCAATCAGTCAAATAATGAATTGAAAATGGTATGTTTATATACTGTAATACTATAAAGAAATAAACATGTAAAGCAGCTACACATACCCAATATGTACAAATCTCACAAACACAACATGAGCCAGAAGAATACACACATACTGTATGATTCAATTTATATAAAGTTCAAAAATTAAAAAAAAAATAAAGTTCAAAAATCAGCAAGGTAAAAAACAGTAAGGAGAGATATATTCTTAAGTTGTAAAATAGAGTTGAAAAGTTGGGGCCTGAAAATACGAAGAAAAGAAATTATTATTTAAAAAGTCAAAAAAGAGATTTTTTTTTTTTTAAGCAGGAGAAAGGTTAGTATAGTTGGGAGGGAGAACTCAGGGCACTTTTGGTATAATAATACTGCTTTGTTTCTTCATGGGACAATGGTTACACAGGAGTTCACATTAATATACTTCATTAAACTGTGCATTTAACTTTTTTTGCATTTTAAATATGACATAATTAACAATAAATTATAAATAAAAGCAAATTATATTATTTTTTGTGAAAAACTTGCCTTAAAAAATTTCTTCTTTACAAAGCTGTAATCATTAAGACAGTAAGTATGGTACTTGCACAAGAGCAGACACATAGATCAATGGAACAGGGTAGAGAACCCAGAAATGGACCCTCAACTCTATGGCTAACTAATCTTTGACAAAGCAGGAAAGAATGTCCAAAGAAGAAAAGACAGTCTCTTCAAAAAATTGTGTTGGGAAAATTGGACAGACACATACAGAAGAATGATACTGGACTATTTTCTTACACCACACACAAAAATAGACCCCAAATGGATAGAAGACCTCAATGTGAGACAGGAATCCATCAAAATCCTAGAAGAGAACACAGGCAACAACCTCTGTGACCTTGGCCATAGCAACTTCTTGCTGAACACATCTCCAAATGCAAGGGAAACAAAGGCAAAATGAACTATTGAGACTTCATCAAGTTAAAAAGCTTTTGCACAGCAAAGGAAACAGTCGACAAAACCAAAAGACAACTGACAGAATGGGAGAAGATATTTGCAAATGTCT
>NW_027704923.1:0-339 GCF_054177405.1 Leptonychotes weddellii | reverse complement strand
TGAATAAACCAGATCCATGGGAGCAAAATGAAAATTTGTAATGCATAGTAATAATAATGGTAATCCCTCGGGCGCCTGGGTGGCTCAGTTGGTTAAGCGACTGCCTTCGGCTCAGGTCATGATCCTGGAGTCCCTGGATCGAGTCCCGCATCGGGCTCCCTGCTCGGCAGGGAGTCTGCTTCTCCCTCTGACCCTCCCCCCTCTCATGTGCTCTCTCTCTCAGTCTCTCTCTCTCAAATAAATAAATAAAATCTTTAAAAAAAAAATAATGGTAATCCCTCATATCTGTATAGAACTTAATAGTTTACAAAACACTTCCATTCCTATTCCTTTATTTGA
>NW_027704922.1:0-339 GCF_054177405.1 Leptonychotes weddellii | reverse complement strand
TGCAATGCAAAGTTCTGGAGCCTGCACCTTGGTGAGGCTTTTCTCAATTTCCCAATCAGAGGAAATCACTCTTTCCTTTGGGCCACGTCGGTTTCACGTACCTACCACCACTTAAGCACCCATCGCTTTGAAATTCTGTTTTCACATCTAATTCTCCTGCGAAACTCTTTGATCTCCAAAGCCTTGCGCAATACTGGTACAGAATTTATCACAGCAAGGTGATTTATTAGGCTGATTACTTTTTTAATCCAAACACATCTGCCATGTACAAGTTGCCAGTTGCCTCTCTGACTGGGGGTAAGTGTAAGTCTCCTTGAGGCATATCTTTGGTTGTAAAGA
>NW_027704921.1:0-339 GCF_054177405.1 Leptonychotes weddellii | reverse complement strand
TGGGGGGGTGGGGAGAGGCAGAGAGAGAGAGAGAGAGAGAGAATCCCAAGCAGGCTCCATGCCCAGTATGGAACCCGACTCGGGGCTTGATCTCACGACCCTGAGATCCGTGACCTGAGCCGAAATCAAGAATCGGACGCTTAACAGACTAAGCCACTGAAGGACCCCAGGAAATCGAAAATTTGGTAGAAATAGCAGTGAAATCAATGTCAAAATTGTGTATGGCAACTAATTTGGCAGAAATTTTAATTAAGAAAATGTAAACGCAAATAAGGTATTTGCTATGTGAGGTTTTCTTTTCTGATATACCAAATTTTGATTAGAAGAAATTCAGTGATT
>NW_027704920.1:0-339 GCF_054177405.1 Leptonychotes weddellii | reverse complement strand
TCATGATCTCAGGGTCATGAGATCAAGCCCTCATTGGGCTCTGTGTTGAGAGCATGGAACCTGCTTAAGATTCTCTCTCCCTCTCCCTCTATCCCTGGTCGCGCACACTCTCTCTCTCTCTAAAAAATAAAAAATAAAAAAAAAATTATGAGGGAAAATTATTTTGAACTTAAAATTCTGTTGCCAGTGAAATTATCAGTAGGTGTGAGGATGACATGAAGACATTTTCAGACTTTCAAAGATTGAGGCCCTTTGCTTCCAGGTTCCCTTTCTGAATCAATTACCTAAGGATGTGTTCCAGCAAAATGAGGGTAGAAAGTGAGAAGGAGGAAAGTGTGG
>NW_027704919.1:0-339 GCF_054177405.1 Leptonychotes weddellii | reverse complement strand
TCTGGCATTTTTAGTCTGCTCAGGAAGGCAGAAAACAAACCAGCTTCGAAAGCATTTTAAATTCTTCTCTGAAATAGTGATATAAGCAACATGTACCAGAATGAGAGAGTCCAAGTAGATTTCTCATCTATGTGTTTTCACTTTTTGTTAAAACTTTCAATCATTGGAAGATGGCATTTTGACCTATTTTTGTTGTCATCTTCAGGTATAAAAAAAGCATTACCTCCAGCACCAGAAAAAAAGAAGGTAGGTGGTCTTTACCTTTTGGAAATATTTACAGTTTTTTTTTTTTTTTTTAAAGATTTTATTTATTTATTTATTTGAGAGAGAGAGAATGAG
>NW_027704918.1:0-339 GCF_054177405.1 Leptonychotes weddellii | reverse complement strand
AAAAAAAAAATGGCATAGTTTAGCAACAAGATAGAATGAACTCTTGATGCCCCCAACAACATCAGAGAAAGGATACAAAGAGGACATAATTATGAAATCTGTATATATTTAGGAAGTTCTGGAACATACAGAGCTAAGACTGGAAACTAGATAGAAATTAAAATAACAGTGACCTCTGAGCATGGAGTAGGGGAACTGACTGGAAAGTGGGCACAGAAGAACATTCTGGAATGAGGAAAATTGTTTATCTCTTTATTGGCAGGTCTTTCCAAGAGTGCACATTAAACTCATTGAGCTATATGCTTAAAGTTTGTGCATTTTGTTGTATGAGAATTTCAT
>NW_027704917.1:0-339 GCF_054177405.1 Leptonychotes weddellii | reverse complement strand
CAGTTTGTTTCCTGAGATTAAGAATTCCTCATATCAGTGAGATCATATGATACATGTCTTTCTCTGATTGACTTATTTCGCTCAGCATAATACCCTCTAGTTCCATCCACACGTTGTTGCAAATGACAAGATTTCGGGTTTTTTTTTTTTTTTTGATGGCTGCATAATATTTCATTGTATATATATATATACCACATCTTCTTTATCCATTCATCTGTTGATGGACGTCTTGGCTCTCTCCATAGTTTGGCTCCACTTTTGAAGTGAGGAAACCAAGGCTCTGTGAGCTTTAGAAACCTGCCTAAGGTCACACAGATAAGAAAATTCAGGTGCCTCTGA
>NW_027704916.1:0-339 GCF_054177405.1 Leptonychotes weddellii | reverse complement strand
GCTCAGTAGGTTAAGCCTCCGACTCTTGGTTTGGCTCAGGTCATGATTTCAGGGTTGTGAGATCGAGCCCTGCATGGAGCCCTACATCAGGCTGCACTCAGCACAAAGTCTGCTTGGCCCTCTCCTTCTGCCCCTCCCCCAGCTCACACCTGTGCATGCACGCACTCTGTCTCTCAAATAAATCTTTTTTTTTTTTTTTAAGTGCTGTCTCTGCCCAGCAAGTAGGTATGTGTAGAGAAAAAAAAGACAGAAGGCTGCAGTCCCTCCAACACTCTCCAAGGGAGAGGAGATGCTCCCTCTTCTCTTTGCTGTGGTAGGAATGTGGAAAGAAGGAGAACA
>NW_027704915.1:0-339 GCF_054177405.1 Leptonychotes weddellii | reverse complement strand
GCTGAGAGGTGAGGGGCCTGCGCCCCAGCCGGCCAGCGTGGCGTCCTGGCGTCCTGCCGCCGCTTCCCTGGGGCCCTGGGGAAGGGAGGCGGCTCCCCCGCCTCACCTGGGGGTGTGCGAAAGGACGGGCTCTTCTCTGGTCGGGGACTGGGCCAGGGCGCGGTTTCCTGCCCTGACCCAGGCCCTTGCCGGGTCCTCAGGGAGCTGCAGGAGAGGGAGCGGGAGAAGGCCCTGCGGCTACACAAGGAGCGGCTGCAGAGGGACCTGGAGGAGAAGAAGAAGAAGGTAAAGGGGAGCGGGCCGGGGCTCCCCTGGGGGCTGCAGGCGCCCGCGCTGCCT
>NW_027704914.1:0-339 GCF_054177405.1 Leptonychotes weddellii | reverse complement strand
AAAAAAAAAAAAAAGATGGGGTGTCTGGGAGGCTCAGTCAGTTAAGCATCTGCCTTCGGCTCAGGTCATGATCCCAGGGTCCTGGGATCGAGCCCCCATCAGGCTCCCTGCTCAGCGGAGAGCCTGTTTCTCCCTCTGCCCCTCCCCCCACTTGTGTTTTCTCTCTCTGTCTTTCTCTCACTCACTCTTTCTCTCTCAATAAATAAATCAATCTTTTTTAAAAAAAAATTTTAAATTTAAAAAATTTTAAAAAACAATGCAGGAGTGAAGACTTTGACAGCGAGATCTTAAGAAGGCAGGAGAGGATGAAGTGGGAGGAGTCATGGTAACCCTTACAAG
>NW_027704913.1:0-6167 GCF_054177405.1 Leptonychotes weddellii | reverse complement strand
CAGAGAAAGTCAATTATCATATGGTTTCACTTATTTGTGGAACATAAGGAATAACATGGAGGACATTAGGAGAAGGAAAGGAAAAATGGGGGGGGGGGAATTAGAGGGAGAGATGAACCATGAGAGACTATGGACTCTGAGAAACAAACAGGGTTTTAGAGGGGGGGGGGAATGGTTAGCCTGGTGATGGGTATTAAGGAGGGCACGTACTGCATGGAGCACTTGGTGTTACATGAAAACAATGGATCATGGATCACCACATCAAAAACCAATGATGTATTGTATGGTGACTAACATAACATAATAAAATTTAAAAAAAAAACTCACATAAAAAATTACGACAAAATTTGCAGTTTTACAACATAAATTTACTATCTCACCATTCAATAGGGCAGAAATCTAGTAGGCTTGGCTGGTTTCTTTACTCTGGATCCCAGAAGGCCAAAACAAGGTATCATCAGGGCTGTACATTTTCTGGAGGTTCTACAAGAAAATCTATTTCTAGATTCTTTTAGAATCCATCCATTGGCAGACTTCAGTTCCAGGGGGTTGTGCTGCTGAGGACCTGTTTCCTTGCTGGATGTTGGTGGAGAGTTGTTCTCGGCTTTGCAGGTGACCACATTCCTTGGCTCATGGCTACCTTCCTTCATCTTCAAAGTCAGTAGCAAGGGCTTAAGCCCTTCTCCTGTTTCCAAGTTTTTTGCCTCATCTATCTGCTTCCTTTCTCCTCTGCTGCATCTCTCCACCTGCAGCCAGAAAAATTTCTCTCTGTTTAAGGGTTTGTACGGTTGAATTGAGCATAGCTGGATAATCCAGGCTAATCTCCTCATCTCAAATACTCTCATCTTAATCATATCTGCAAAAAGTCCCTTTTAATATGTAACCATAATATATTCACAGGTTCTGGGAATCAGGGAATGGGCATCTTGGGGGGGAGCATTATTCTTTCTGCCATACTATTCTTCAGATAAGTTATCATTTAATAACAGCTGTATAGTGCCACAAACATCTTGAAGTTGGGGGAAATAGTGTCTCAATGGAGTTTTCAATTGTGTCATTTTTGTGATCTTCTTTAGAATTAACCCAGTCAGCCTGGAATAGGGCACACAATCTTGATTACATATAAAAACAAAAGTTCAAAGCAGAAAAGCATAGAACTTCTCTTTCTTTTCTTGTACAGAATGTACAGAAGCTCATTTGAAAGCCTGTCTGTAGCTACCAAACCTCATAAAATTTTATGTTTTTACTAACTAGTTGTCTAACGATGACATGTTCTTCTATTTTTCACTCTTTTCTTTGAAAGTTCACTTCACTCTTTTTTTCATTGTGATAAAGTTTACCTAACAAAGAATTTAACATTTTAACCATGTTGCAGTGTATAATTCACTGTCTAAAGTACACCCACAATATTGTGTAACCATCACCACTATTTCCAGACTTCTTCCATCATCTCAAGTAGAAATTCTGTACCCATTAAGCGATAACTGCCCATTACCCCTCTCCTCCCGGCTCCTGGTAATTTCTATTGTACTATCTGTCCTTAAAACTTTGCCTAGTCTAGATATCTTATATAAATGGAATCATATAATTGTTTTCCTTTAGTGTCAGACTTATTTCAGTTAGCATAATGTTTTTAAGGTCCATCCATGTTGTAGCATGCATCAGAACATTAGTCCTTTCCATGGCTGAACAACATTCCATTGTATATACACACTACATATTTTTTATCCAATCACATGTCAATAGACACCTGGGTTGCTTCTTCCTTTTGGCTTTTGTGAGTAGTGCTCCTATGAACATAGTTGTATAAATATCTCTTGGAGACCCTCCTTCAGTTTCTTTTCAGGTATATACTCAGAAGTGGAATTGTTGGATCATGTGATAATTTTATTTTTTATTTTTTGAGGAACTGCCATACTGTTTTCCACAGCAGGTGCACCATTCCACACTCCCACCAACAGCGTACAAGGATTCCAACTTCTCCACATCCTTGGCAATACTTGTTTTTTCTGGTTGTTGTCTTTATTGTTGTTTTCTGTGTTTTTTGATAGCAACTATCCTACTGGGTGTGAGGTGGTATTTCGTTGTGGTTTTGATTTGCATTTTCGTAATTATCAATGATGTTGAGCATCTTTTTATGTGTTTATTGACCATTTGTGTATCTTCTTTGGAGAACTGTCTATTCAAGTCTTTTGCCCATCTTATAATTTCTTTGTTGTTGTTGCTGTTGTTTTGTTGTTAAGTTGTAGGAATTCTTTATTCTCAATATTAACTCATATCAAAAATAATTCATATCAGATATACAATTTGCAAACATTTTCTCCCATTCTTTGGGGTTGTCTTTTCACTCTCTTGATAGTATCCTTTGATGCACAAAAAATTTTAATTTCTATGAAGTCTAATTTATCTATTTTTTTGTTGTTGCTTTGCTTTTGATATCACAGTTGAAAAATTATTGCTAAATTCAAGGTCATGAAGATTTTCTTCTATGTTTTTTTCTAAGAGCTTTATGGTTTTATCTCTTCTATTTAGGTCTTTGATCCATTTTGAGTTTTTACTGACTCTTGAACTTATACTTTATTCTTTATTCTTCCATTTTCAAGATTTCAATTCAGACAGCAAGAAGTGTTGTTCACTTTTTTCTTTTTCTTTTTTCTTTTGGATTGGCAGCAAAAAAGATTTTCACTTCAGTTTCAAGTGGAAATCTAAAATGAATAGTATCTGATTACTTGGTATTATGTTTTATTTTTTTTTAATATTTTTTTAAAGATTTTATTTATTTATTTGAGAGAGAGAATGAGAGAGAGAGAGAGCATATGAGAGGGGGGAGGGTCAGAGGGAGAAGCAGACTCCCCGCTGAGCAGGGAGCCCGATGCAGGACTCGATCCTGGGACTCCAGGATCATGACTTGAGCCGAAGGCAGTTGCTCAACCAACTGAGCCACCCAGGCACCCTATTTTAATAAATGTAATAGAGAGTGAAGGTATAGATACTTTATAAACTATGGACACCAACATTTTTCTCACAAAATGCACATGTGGAAATCTAAAGAACTGAATTTTCTTCTGCTTGGTGAGAAAGTTGTTAAATTTGTGTATTTACTATTGTGTAACAAAGGATCTGGCTGGCTTTTAGGAAACAGTTCCCAGTTTTAGGAAACAACCTCTTAACCCTTGGAATTTCCCAAGTGATAGGGGTATCTTTTTTATCCAGTGTGGACCCCTGGACCACATTTGATAGTTATGCTAATGAGGTGACTCCTGGTGGGCCCCTCGATAGTTTATGCTAATAAAATGACTCAGAATGGGGGCTGGCTATGCCAGGAAGACCAATCATGTGATTAAAGTGTTTGGACTTTCAGCAATAATTTTTCAACTGTGATATCAAAACTTTGAACTGGGTGGCTCAGTTCATTAAGTGTCTGCCATCAGCTCAGGTCATGATCTCAGGGTCCTGGGATAGAGCCCCAAGTCAGCCTCCCTGCTCAGGGGGGAGCCTGCTTCTCCCACTCTCTGCCCCTCCACCCCCACTTGTGTGCTATTGCTCTCTCAAATAAATAAAATCTGAAGTGTTTGGACTTTGAACCAGGTGATATCAACCCTAGGGGCGTCAGAATTATGGAAATTGAGTTCAACCACATGGCCAATGTTTTATTCAGTTATGCCCACATCATAAAGCCTCAATAAAACTTTGGACACCACAGCTTGGGTAAACTACCTCACTCTTTGATTCTGAAAGGGTCATACATCCCTGAAGACTCTGCATTTGGAACTCTCCCAAACTTGGCCCTAGGTACCTCTCTTTTTGGCTGGTTCTAGTTTATATCCTGTTGCTATAATAAAACTAATTATAAGTATGGTGCTTTCAGTAAGTTTTTTGGGCCTTCCTTCATTTTCGGAGGGGGAGATGAACCATGAGAGACTATGGACTCTGAGAAACAGAGGGTTCTAGAGGGGAGGGGGATGGGGGGATGGGTTAGCCTGGTGATGGGTATTAAAGAGGGCACATATAGAATGGAGCACTGGATGTTATATGCAAACAATGAATCATGGAACACTACATCAAAAACTAATGATGTAATGTATGGTGATTAACATAACATAATAAAATAAAATTTAAAAAAAAGAGTACTATGAAAAAAAAAGTTCTTTGAGCCTTCCTGCAAATTACTGAATTTGAGGGGTGTTGTGGAACCCCTGAATTTGTGGCCAGCTGGTCAGAATTGAGAGCGGTTCGGGTGGCCCCCAAACTGGCAGCTGGTATCTGAAGTGAGGGTAGTCTTAGAGAGGAAGAATGTGCAATTAACCTCAAATATTGCCAACTCCTAATACCTATTCAAATAAATACTGTACAGGGAAAGAAATAGCCAGCTATCTTTGTGTCAGGATACCTTACTGCCAGCCTCTCTCTTGCCCCTAAAAAACTGAAATTTCACATTTAAGAAGATACAATTAAAAACTATGTATCTTCATAGATGTCTTTTAAAATTCAAATGTATCTATAATTGGTAACATATCAAAATGTTTTTAATCACTCATATCTAAAACCACTTAATTTATTAGAGCAGTAGAAACAACCTGTAATGAAGTATGAAGGAATAAGAGCCTCAAGAAGGGATATTACCCTGAGCTAATTTTCAAGGTTGGGTTTTCATGAGGAGCCCCATGTCCTCTGGAGATATAAGCAGAAAAATGAGATTGTGAAGAGAAGGGACAAGATAGTGTAAAAGCAGGTTGGGAGTGTCCCCAACACAAACCATCAACTTCATTATTTTCCCTGAGGCTAACTATACATTTTGAAATAAAAATTACTCTCTCAAAATTCCCAGAAGATACAATGCATATTTGTTTCCCTTTTGTAAAAAAGCCTTCCTAAGCTCATTCCCCTTAAGACAGATAACAAGAAAATAGCAGGGCAGTCCCAAGCCATAAACCAACAATGAAACCCAATGACCTTCATTTGTTGTTGTAGGTACTCATGGAATTATAGACAAGTGGCCTGAATAACTGTGAAGCAGACTCAAGTGATTCACCAAAGAGACTTCTAAGTTGTAATATCTACGCATTAAATATTCATTGAGCAGTACCTGTAGTTCATCCTTACAGTAAGTTTTATAGGGTATTCAAATGAAAAATCAGAATCAGATTATCTTCAGGAATGTTATAATTATGTTGGGAAAACATTTCACATTTTAGTGATACAAACAAATGTAAAAAAAATTCATTCTGAGAAAGATAAGTATAGAAACACATGAAAGGCACTAGTTATTTCTAGGTGGGTGTTTTAGAAAACATTTACATAAGGCTATTTCTGAGAAAGAATTTACAAATAAATGGCACTTTTACAGGCAGATCATGGCAGGATGTGTATTTTGGGTAGACAGAACAAAGTATGGTATGTATGCAGAACAGAAAATAGCAGAAGCACAGATTAAAAGAGAAAGCCAAATAAATATAGAAAATAGGACAGTATCTAGCCATAAACCAACAGCTAAACCCAAAGAACATTGTGGGGGAATGGAGAGGTTCAATCAAGAAAGTTCTTCTGTGTCCTCCTAAAACATCTGGGCTCTATTGTAGTGGAAGCCAAGTAAAGGGCTATCAGGAACAGTGATTACTGTAAAAAATAAAACTGAACTCTGGCTTTAGTGTGGAAGGGGATTACATAGGAGTGGAATAGAGGCAGGGAGGAAAGTTAGGGGATTATTGCAATAATCTTGCTAAATAATGATGACTATTTAATACTATATTATGGGTAGGTTGAGGGCAGTGAGAGAAAAGGAGAGAAATTGAAGATATATAAGGATTCTTTCCCAGGGAGCAGGTGGGTGGTGATGCCACCAACCATTGTTATTGGGGGTGAGGACATAAGAGTGGTCTTGAATTAGTTCAGTTTTAACATGTAATGTTTTAGGTATCTGTGGAAAAGTCAAGGATAGGTAGAGATATATGTATGGAACTCAGGAGAAAAAAATGCATTCTAATTTATATCATTGAGAGGTATTATCACGTTGATTCTAGTTGAAGCCCTGGGAGTGGATGAAATAGCTCAGAGAAAGTAGATGCATCAAAAGAAGACAAGAAAAGAAATAATAAACCATAATCCTAGAGAATGCTAGCCCCAAATGAGATAGAAAAGACAGAAATCCAGTAAAGAAGAATTATATG
>NW_027704912.1:0-339 GCF_054177405.1 Leptonychotes weddellii | reverse complement strand
GGGGTGTCCCTGCCTGCTGGGAGCAGGGCGTGTTGGGCCCTCTGGCACGCGCATGGGGCTCAGCCTGAGAACCACTGGCCACACTCCCGGAAGAGGAGACCAAGGCACAGAAAGAGACGGGACTGTGCAAGCTAGTATGTCCACAGGTGGGCGGGCCCTGCTCTAGCAGTGGGCGGGGTCAGCTCCACTAGGTGGGCAGGGCCATGGTGCTTAACGGGTGGTCGGGGCTTGAGGGGGGTGGTCTCCTCCAGCGGGTGGGTGGGGCCTTGGCACCTTCAAGGCCCTCCTCAAGACTGCCTTCGACCGGCATAGATTGATTTTTGTTTTATTTATCCATTG
>NW_027704911.1:0-339 GCF_054177405.1 Leptonychotes weddellii | reverse complement strand
GCTCCTTGAGCGAAAACGACCTTGGGTGCTTTTCCAGAAACAGACGTTTCCAGATCATCCACAAGGCCCAATGAATGAAGATCTACCGAGGACCCACACAGGCTGCACGTGAGCTCCTGCTGGCAGAGCGCCGGGCTGCAGGAAAAGCAGGGAGGTGGTTCGTGCCCACGGAGGGGCTCCCCGACCAGTGCTCATCGGCGGCACATTGAAACAGGGCTTTACTGAGGATCACAGAGGCTCAAGTCACACAACGGGGAACAGGAGATGGCACCAGGACTCGGCTCAGGCGTCTGCCCCCACCCCCAGCCTGAGCTGCTCGGGCCAGGACTGGGGCTCTCC
>NW_027704910.1:0-339 GCF_054177405.1 Leptonychotes weddellii | reverse complement strand
TTTTTATCATTCAGCTTTATTATTTTAAAGTTTTATCCATGTTGATACATTTAGTATTTAGTTCGTTAATTTTACCTGCTTTATAATATTCCACTGCATGAAACCAGTCCTGTTATAAGAGATTTTAAACTTATTGAATGCCTCCAAGTATCAGGTACTATGATAGATATTCACATATATTTATGGTTTGGTTTTTGCCCCCAGGTCATATCTTAATTGAATGATGTTTTACTGACTGACAAGGCTAGAAATGAGAAACTTTTATTTTCCTGTCTAGTACAAAACCCAGCATTTCTGGGCTCACTATATGTCCTCTCAATTCTGTTTGCAAACCAGTCC
>NW_027704909.1:0-339 GCF_054177405.1 Leptonychotes weddellii | reverse complement strand
GGGACTCCAGGATCATGACCTGAGCCGAAGGCAGTCGCTTAACCAACTGAGCCACCCAGGCGCCCCCATAGTCATTTAAGTTTTTATTTGATAACTATTTTATTCATCTTCTAAAAGTCTAAACCTATTGTCTATTCTCTTAATTTTTCTATAAATTCTTGTATTCTTATATGCCTGGTTATTTTTGATTGGGGGCTAAGCATTGCATATGGAAATGCATAGGAATAATTGGAGGCTACCTTCCTCTAGAGATGATTTACATTTGCTTCAGATGGCAGCTCTGGTGTTGATCCATCACTGTAACTCAATCAGAATGAGGTGACTTATTACTGGGCTTCA
>NW_027704908.1:0-339 GCF_054177405.1 Leptonychotes weddellii | reverse complement strand
TTTTTAATTTAATTTAATTTTATTATGTGATGTTAATCACCATACATTACATCATTAGTTTTTTTTTATTATTATGTTATGTTAACCACCATACATTACATCATTAGTTTTTGACGTAGTGTTCCATGATTCATTGTTTGCGTATAACACCCAGTGCTCCATGCAGTACGTGCCCTCTTTAATACCCATCACCAGGCTAACCCATCCCCCACCCCCCTCCCCTCTAGAACCCTCAGTTTGTTTCTCAGAGTCCATAGTCTCTCATGGTTCGTCTCCCACTCTGATTTCCCCCCTTCATTCTTCCCTTCCGGCTATCTTCTTTGTCTTCCTTTTTTTTTT
>NW_027704907.1:0-339 GCF_054177405.1 Leptonychotes weddellii | reverse complement strand
ATTTAACTAATGTTTTAAAGACTAAAATTGCTAGGCTCTAAAATGTTCTGTCTTCGTTAGAGATTGTTGAAGATGTTTTAATGCATTTCCAAGTTTTCACTGTAATTTAAAGCTTCTCATTTTATATTTCTATATAACCCAGATGCTTAAAAAATGTTCATTACATATCTTACTTGTAAATCATCTATTATATTGTTGTATGTCAATTTTTTTAAGAAGTTTTTATTTAAATTCTAGTTAGTTAACATATAGTGTAATATTGGTTTCAGGAGTAGAATTTAGTGATTCATCACTTACATATAACACCCAGTGCTCATCACAAGTGCCCTTCTTAATACC
>NW_027704906.1:0-339 GCF_054177405.1 Leptonychotes weddellii | reverse complement strand
CAGCTGTCCCGCTTTCCCCACACTTTCGCCCTCAACTTGCCGCTCCCCATTCTGGAAATATTGAGGCATCCACTTCGGCACTTTTCAGCTGTTCAGAAAAGTAGAGAGAGTAATGTCATCTAAGATCTAAAATTAATATTTTGGGCGCCTGGGTGGCTCAGTTGGTTAAGCGACTGCCTTCGGCTCAGGTCATGATCCTAGAGTCCGGGGATCGAGTCCCGCATCAGGCTCCCTGCTCAGCAGGGAGTCTGCTTCTCCCTCTGATCCTCCCCCATCTCATGCTCTCTCTCTCTGTCTCATTCTCTCTCTCAAATAAATAAATAAAATCTTTAAAAAAAA
>NW_027704905.1:0-339 GCF_054177405.1 Leptonychotes weddellii | reverse complement strand
TGGGGAGGCCAAGATCGACAAGAGTGGGTATTTAGTTCTCCAGCAAATGTCACTGCCTGTTATTAGGCAGCTGTTAGTTCAGCCTGTTTCTGAGCACCAACCATTCGATCATGCTCAATGGCAAAAACCGTGTTTTTAAATGCTTCAGAAGGAGAGCATGCAGGGCTCGTTTCTGACACAGCCACACCGGGGATGGGAAGACGCCGAATCTACCCCTGGTTGGACACCGCTCCCTGCCACCCTCCGGGAGGAGCTGCTGGCCGGGCTCACGCGGCCACAAGGCTCACGCTGCCTGCCGGGCTCCCCAGCGGCCAGAGCAGGACAGTAGCCCCAGCCCAG
>NW_027704904.1:0-339 GCF_054177405.1 Leptonychotes weddellii | reverse complement strand
AGTACCCTGGGATTTTGGATTGTGCCAGGAAGGTCTGGAAGCTTGAAAGAGTTACCGGCTTTTACAAAGGCTATGTTCCTAGTCTTCTGGCTGTCAAACTATATGTAGGCATAGATTTTACTATTTATGAGGTGAGTTTGTTTCCATGATGGACTTAAAAACAGATTTATTAGATCTGAAATTATAATACAACTTAAAAATTTTTTATCAAATTACATTTAAGGCAGAGTCAATAGAGAACACAGTTTTTACAGTTTGTTTTGCTGGCTCCTCTTCCTCAAGATTACATGTAGTTTTCTATGAGTATTGATCTCAACCTCCCCTCTTCTCTCCCTGCAC
>NW_027704903.1:0-339 GCF_054177405.1 Leptonychotes weddellii | reverse complement strand
GCGTGTGCACGCACTCAGATGGCAGCTCCTGTGAGTAGGCTCACACACACTCATTCACAAGCTGTGCTCCCCTCTCCGTGCACCAAATCCCCAGGCGTACCCACCCACAGCTGACAGCCACAAAGTAGTCCCAAATTGTGGCCCTCCATCCCATGTCACCCACAAAATGTTGACTGTAGACCCCCAAACCCCTACTCTGCTGCTGAGAAGGGGGAATGGATGGGAGCCCGTCCCCCCCACCCCCAAATCCCAGAAACCTGTCTGGGTAAGAATCGTGGAGCCTCTCAAGCTGGGCCCCGTTGAGGACTTGCAGCCCCAAGTCCCAGGGATGGGGGACTA
>NW_027704902.1:0-6167 GCF_054177405.1 Leptonychotes weddellii | reverse complement strand
CTGGGTGTTATGCACAAACAATGAATCATGGAACACTTCATCTAAAACTAATGATGTAATGTATGGGGATTAACATAAGAATAAAAAAAAAAAGAAAAAAAAATGAACAGTATTGGCAATGATAATGATTTGAATAGACATAACTCATGTAGATTTTACCATGTTGTAAAACAATGTGTGTCACGACATTAATTTTCTCAGTAAGTCTAGAGGTACTCTTACTGTCTAAATTTCACAAATTAAAAAAAAAAAAATAGGTTCAGAGAATATAAATGACCTGGCCAAGATTCTTCTTAGGATTTGAGCACATGTCCCTCTGAGTCCAACACTCATGTTAACTACTCTGGTGGTTAGGTAGACAGGTCGGAGGGTGTGGGTGAAATCCAGAAGGGGAAGGAAAATGATATGTTCAGTTTTTGATGCAGAGAGTCTGAAATGCCCCTGTGGCATGAACTGCTAGTGATATTCCAATGGAAGAATCAGTGCTCAAGAGTGTAGGGAGAATTGGAAATGGCCATCCTAAAGTTCTTTGCTTATTGAAGCCATAAAGTATTCTAATGATGATTATTCAGGCAGCAATGATGTGTCAGGCACCATGCTAATTTCTTAGACATGTTATCTCATTTAGTCTTCATAACTGATAAGCTTGGCAAACAGACACTCAAATTGTCTATTTGCCTTTGGATATCATGTCTGGAGGTGATGAGGTCTTTGAACCCAGGAAAGTCTGACTTCCCAGATCATGCTCTTTCTATTTTGAGCTGTAGCTAAGCTTACTAAGAGAAGGTAGTATTCAGAGAACATTTGTTACCCGAAACTGGGACATGCTGAGCCTGCAACAAGTAAAGGGGAACACTGGAGATCTTTTCCAAAGCTGTGTCTCCCTGAACAACAAAACTGGGGAAGTTTTATTTATTTTTATTTTTTAATTTTTTTAAAAGATTTTATTTATTTGTTTGACAGAGACACAGCGAGAGAGGGAACACAAGCAGGGGGAGTGGGAGAGGGAGAAGCAGGCTTCCCGCGGAGCAGGGAGCCTGACGCTGGGCTCGATCCCAGAACCCTGGGATCATGACCCGAGCCGAAGGCAGACGCTTAACGACTGAGCCGCCCAGGCACCCCAAACTGGGGAAGTTTTAAACTAAGGGTACTTGCATGATAGGTAGTTCAGCATGGAATTGGGGTAAAAGTCATCTTAAGGTGACAGAGTCCACGTCAAGTTCATAAGGTCCAGCAAGGGTCAGCATCATCAATTATCTGGATTTAGTTGGTTCAGTGCTCAAAGGGGTTTAAATCTTGCAAAGATAATTCAAGAACGTGCATCACATCAGTCTTTACTTTTGAACCAGCACTGGGACTTTTACCACTGATTTATTGTCCCTGATATGATTAGGTTATCTCCTAGCCTGATAGTGCCTGTTCTAAAATTCTGTTATTCCCTTAAAATCATTATCTACTGGGGTCTCTTCTGCAATTTCAACATAACCCAGGAAGTTCTGCAAGAAATGTGCTTTGGGCAAGTAGTGCTGATCAGGGAGAGATCACAAGATGGCCAGAGGCCTAATGACTTTTTAGTCATGACTTCTTATGACTTTTTTTTTTCTTTTCTTTTTTCTTTCTTTCTTTCTTTCTTTCTTTTTTTTTTTTTTTTTGAGAGAGAGAGAAAGAGCAAGCACAGGAGCAAAGGGAGGGGAGGGGCCGGGGGGGAGAGAGAGAGAGAGAATCTTAAGCAGGCTCCACACTCAGTGCAGATCCAAATGCAAGGCCCGATCTCATGATCCTGAGATCATGCTGAACCCAAATCAAGAGTCAGATGCTTAACTGACTGAGCCACTCAGGGGCCCCCTAAAATGACTTTTCTTATGTCAAGAAAGCTATGCCTTGTCTTCATTTTCCCAGGGACCCCTAACTCTTTCTGTTTAAACAGTCAAGTTTAAAGATCAAAGGGAGGTCCTGTCAGGGCAGTCACTATCACCTGGGCTTGGGTTTTGAGTTTCATTTGTCTGAGTTAGGGTGAAAGACTGAAAGAAGAGCTTAGGGGAAAATGTAAGACAAAGGTTAGTGAGTACAAGCAGGTGGGCAGTCAAGGCCAAGTCTTGGGGTCTAGCTAGTGATACGGGGACCTATTCAAATCAAGTTCTGTCCTTGGCTGCAGATAGTACATGATTTGTACCCCCCTCCCCGCCTTTTATGGTGTATTCGTTGTGTTCATTTTCCCTCTACCTAGGAGTTCAGTGCTCCATATTTAATCCCCTTTCTTCCCTGAAGAAAATGCCAAGGACTTTTCAACTGTAAACTTTCACACCATAGATGTGTAGTAAATGACCAGAAAACAGATGAGGCTCATATAAGTGATTGGGGTCCTTACTTATTTTTTTCCCAGTATTTTATTTATTTATTTATTTGAGAGAGAGAGAGAGCACGGGCATGAGTGGGGAGGGTCAGAGGGAGGAGCAGATTCCCTACTGAGGAGGGAGCCTGATGCAGGGCTCCATCCCAGGACCCTGAGATCATGACCTGAGCTAAAGGCAGAACCTAAGCGACTGAGCCACACAGACACCCCAAGTAGGAATCTTTCATTCCTAGTTACAATTAAACTCAAATTTTGGCTAGAGGAGAGGTCAGTCTTTTCTGTCATTCACCCTGTCATTCACGAATTCAATCTAACAACGCTATGGAGCCTCCTCCCAGATTTGAGTTTCCAACAAGTGAATAAAGTGGACAGAAGCTCTGATCTCAAGGAACTTACATAGAAATTGGGAATTAAGACTTTAAAGCAGAAACATATTTGCATAATGACAAACTGCGTTAAGTTCTTTATTTTTTTTTTTTAAAGATTTTATTTATTTATTTGAGAGAGAGAATGAGAGACAGAGAGCACAAGAGGGAAGAGGGCAGAGGGAGAAGCAGACTCCCCGCCGAGCAGGGAGCCCGATGCGGGACTCGATCCCGGGACTCCAGGATCATGACCTGAGCCGAAGGCAGTCGCTTAACCAACTGAGCCACCCAGGCGCCCAACTGAGCCACCCAGGCGCCCTGCGTTAAGTTCTTTAAAGGGGGATCTTTAGAGTTTATTAAAGGAGGATCCAGTCTGGTGGGGTCCCTCCTGAGCAAGAATTCAGGGAACTGAGCATATTGCAGCCCCATACTCACTGTGGGGTAGGAACCTTCATGGAACCTTCATGGAACCCAGCTAAAGGCAGTTGATGTGTGTCCCTGCTGGAGAGCTTAAGCATAAAGGTGACATGATCAAATCTGCATGCTAAAGGATCCTTCTGGCTTTAGTGCAGCTAATGGGATTAGGAAGGGGCCAGGAGGAAAGTAAGGTGGGAAAACTCCACAGGAAGATTTTTGCAGAAGAGGTGTGGTAGCAAAGATGAGAAAATAGAATTCATTTTTCTAAGGCACCTTTTTTTTTTCCTGTTTTGTTCCCAGCAATTAAAACAGGGTAACACCCAATGAATTTACAGGCATACCTCAGAGATAGTGCAGGCTTGGTTCCAGAACACCACAATAAAGTGACTATCACAGTAAAGATTGTCAGATTAACTTTCTGGTTTCCTAGTGTATATAAAAGTTATGTTCACACTAAACTGTAGTCTATTAAGTGTAGAGTATGGCACTGTGTCTTAAACAATGGTACATATCTTAGTTAGAAAATTCTTTATTGCTAAAAAATGTTAAGCATCAGCCATGTCCACAATAGCCAAAATATGGAAAGAGCCCAGATGTCCACTGACAGAAGGATATACACACAATGGAATATTACTCAGCCATCAAAAAGAATGAAATTTTACCATCTGCAACGATATGGATAGGAGTAGAGGGTATTATGCTAAGTGAAATAAGATAGAGAAAGACAAATACCATATGATTTCAATCATGTGGAATTTAAATAACACATTAACATAGGGGAAGGGAAGGAAAAATAAAGATAAAACCAGAGAGGGAAGCAACCCATAAGAGAGTCTTAACTATAGGAAACAAATTGAGGATTGCTGGAGGGGAGGTGGGAGAAGGGATGGGGTAACTGGGTGATGGGCATTAAGGAGGGCACTGGATGTAATAAGCTCTGGCTATTATATGCAACTGATGAATCACTAAATTCTACCCCTGAAACTAATAATACACTATATGTTAACTAAATTGAATTTAAATTAAAAAAATGTTAAAAAATGTTAAGCATCATCTGAGTGTTCATTGAGTTGTAACCTTTTTTATTTTTATTTTTTTTATTTAATTTTTTTGCTGGTGGAGGGCTTTGCCTTAATGTCAAGGCTGCTGACTGATCAGGGTGGTGGTTGCTGAAGGATGGGGTGGTTGTGTCAATTTCTTAAAATAAGGCAACAATGAAAAGTTTGCCCCATTAATCTTTCTTTCACTTGAACACTTAAGAGGCCATTGCAGGGTTATTAATTCCCTTTATTTCAGTATTGTTGTGTCTTAGGAAGTAGGGAGGCCTGAGGAGAGGGAGAGAGATGGGGAAATAGCTAGCTGGTGTGGCAGTCAGAACACACAAGATTTATTTATTAAATAAATTATCAATTAAATAAACCCATTCACCATTATATATGGGACTGTTTGATGGCGCCCCCAGAACAATTACAATAGTAGCATCAAAGATCATGGATCACAGATAATCATAACAGATATAATAATATGAAAAAATTTTAAATATTGTGAGATTTGCCAAAATATGATACAGAGACACGAAGTGAAAAATGCTGTTGTGGAGGCACCTGGGTGGCTCAGTCAGTTAGGCGTCTGCCTTCGGCTTAGGTCATGATCTCAGGGTCCTGGGATCGAGCCCTGCATCAGGTCCTGCTCAGTAGGGAGCCTGCTTCTCCCTCTCCCTCTGTCTGCTGCTCCCCCTGCTCATGCTCTCTTTCAAATAAATCAATCATCTTTAAAAAAAAAAATGAAAGAAAAATGCTGCTGGAAAAATGGTACCCACAGACTTGTCCAGTATAAGGTTGCCACAAACGTTCTATTTATAAAAAATGCAGTACCTGCTAAAGGTCATAAAAGGAAGAACAATAAATCAAGATATGCCTGTATTTAATATATAGTTTGTTATATGAAATGATTAACTCTTAAGTGATTTCAAGAGGTAAAACCTATACAAGTTGTCGGTAACTTAAATATGGGGGGCCAAGGGAAGGGAAGGCCATGGGAAGGGAAGATGTGACAGCTGACAAAACTTGTGGTTTACAGGCAGATAAGGTTGCCATGCAAAGGGCTTTGTCCTTTTGTTTTCTTTGGATCTGCGTCAGTATTTTCTATAAAGGGCCAGAGAGTAATAGTTCAAGCTTTATGGTCCATGCATCCACAGCTACTCAACTTCTATTGTAACATAAACTGGCCACAGACAAAACTTAAATGAACGAGTGCCATGATGTTCTGATCCAACTGCTATTTGCAAAACAGGCAGTGGGCAGGATTCAGCCCACGGGCAATAGCTTGCCAGGCCCTGACTGGATCATGACTTTAGTTTTATTTATTCATTTTTTTAAAGATTTTGTTTATTTATTTGACAGAGACACAGCGAGAGAGCGAACACAAGCAGGGGGAGTGGGAGAGGGAGAAGCAGGCTCCCCGCTGAGCAGGGAGCCTGACGCGGGGCTCGATCCCAGGACCCTGAGATCATGACCCGAGCCGAAGGCAGACTCTTAACAACTGAGCCACCCAGGCGCCCCCATGACCTTAGTTTTAAACAAGTGTAATTGGAGGTATTTTTGAGGCATCCTCATAAATATGTTCGTATTATTAATTATTGTTAAATCCAGCTGTTAAAAAAAAGTACTTCCAAAAGTATTTAGTAATTAGAACAAGATAAAATATCTAATCTTTGATTGGTAAGCATCTTTTAGGGAATTGTGTTCCCAGAGGGGGAGTAGTAAGTGGTCATTTGTAGTTAGCATATACATTTTTTTTTTCATTTTCCCTTTTTCACATTTTAATTTATTTATTTTTTTTATTCTTATGTTAATCCCCATACATTACATCATTAGTTTTAGATGAAGTGTTCCATGATTCATTGTTTGTGCATAACACCCAGTGCTCCATGCAGAACGTGCCCTCCTCAATACCCACCACCAGGCTAACCCATCTTCCCACCCCCCTCCCCTCTAGAACCCTGTTTGTTTTTCAGAGTCCATCGTCTCTCA
>NW_027704901.1:0-14479 GCF_054177405.1 Leptonychotes weddellii | reverse complement strand
AATACAATGGCACTAAATTCCTATCTTTCAATAGTTACCCTGAATGTAAATGGGCTAAATGCTCCAATCAAAAGACACAGGCTATCAGACTGGATTAAAAAACAAGACCCATTGATATGCTGTCTGCAAGAGACTCATTTTAGACCCAAAGACACCCCCAGATTGAAAGTGAGGGGGTGGAAAACAATTTACCATGCTAATGGACACCAAAAGAAAGCTGGGGTGGCAATCCTTATAGCAGACAAATTAGATTTTAAACCAAAGACTGTAATAAGAGATGAGGAAGGACACTATATCCTACTTAAAGGGTCTATCCAACAAGAAGATCTAACAATTGTAAATATCTATGTCCCTAACATGGGAGCAGCCAAAAGGTTTTTTTTTTAATGAAATATAAAAACACACATAGCTGTAGTGTATTATACTTCCCAGCATTAAGGTCCCAGGAAACTACCTGGATTCTGTACTCTGTCCACACAGAACACTTTTTGTTTAGTGGTTCAGATCATGGATTCTGCAAATAGAGTTTAAACTCCTTTGGAATAAAATATTTTTAAATGCTCCAACACATATCTTATTTTCCTGTGCTTATACCCTCTTTCTTTCAGATTTTCTCCTGTCCCCATGACTTTACTATCTTACAAATATCTGTTTATTATTCATCCCTTAGCTCAAGCCTCACCTCCTCTATGAAACAACTCTTGATTTCCTTAGGTCAAAGTCCATATTCCTCCTTTTGTCCTCAATGAAAGAGATGAACTGTTTAATGACTATGATGCATTGAAAATTAATGAATCCACTTGAGTTTAATTTTCCCTGAATTAATTAGATATCAAAAATATACAAATATTAATGCAGATGCAAATCCATTTGCTGTCTTGCCAGGTGTCTGTCTTTAAGGGATAATAAAGTGCTAGGATTAGGAAAAATGAGAATGAATCTAGGAAAAACACTAAGAATCTTTGTATCTTGATGTATAAACTTCATGTTTTTATTACAGTTTTACCTTCCTATGTTGACCTGAGCAAGAATCCATACCTTTCTCAGTAGAAGATTTGAAGAATTTCAGTATTGCTGAGCCAAGGAAATAAAGAGGAAATATCCAGTAGACCAAGAAGAAAGTAGTATTATATTTTTATACCCCTCAGGCCTTAGTGCAAATCTTAAATGACATATCAATCTCCTTTTCAGAATGTCTGCTCAGAGCTGACACTTGCTTAGAACTAACAACTCCTTCCATGCAGTTAGTTTCAGTTCCCTGAACTGTCTTTGCATCTTCTCCATACTTTTCTCTAGATCTCTCAGGCACCTATGAGAACACATACTCACAACCTTCCTATGTGTACGCACCTCCTAGTGCTTTATCATGGATGAAGAAATCATTCTCATAGGCCAATACAGAACAAAAATAGTAGCAGCTTGTGAGAAAGGACTATAATGCAATTCTCCTGAGGAATGGGAAGTGACAAAATCATCTCTATAGACCACAAGTTTATCCAATTCTCCTTTTATTATTGTTATTATTACTGTTTTTATATGGGGAAAGCATATATAAGAAGCATGATGTTGGATGCTTTGCACACAAGACCTGTCGAGTCAGGGAGTGTGATAGAAGTCTACAGGCAAGGATCTTCATCTTCATTGTTGAAGGAAAGAATGTCTAAAGGAAACATGTTCTAGACTTTTCTTCATGTAAATTATAAATACATTGGTTATTGCTTTTTCCTAATTACCATTGTGACCAACGTAGACTGAGAACAGATGTGTTACACAGACTTGGCTTAGATTCTGTGTTCAATGAGGACATTGTAGTGGGAGAGGAAAGGCAGTCTTATCATAAAATAATGAATGTGAGGACAGAATTCTAAGACTGGGATTCCTCTTGTAAAATTATCTATGGTATTTCTGAAGGAGATAAGGGGCAAAATAAAAAGCATTAATTTTTTCTTATCAAACACTGATTTATACCCAGGGTCTGCCTCCAGTTGTGTGACAATGGCCAAATGACTGAAATTTGTTTTCATCTATGAAAACAATAATATTTAGACTTGTGAAAACAATTATATGTATTTATGAAAATTCATGACATACAACATGATATATAACAAACACATAATAAATGATGCCTAATGTACATATGTTTGTTATATGTCATGAGCTTTCATAAATTTTTTTTTAAAAGATTTTATTTATTTGACAGAGAGAGACACAGCGAGAGAGGGAACACAAGCAGGGGGAGTGGGAGAGGGAGAAGCAGGCTCCCCGCAGAGCAGGGAGCCTGATGCGGGACTCGATCCCAGGACTCTGGGATCATGACCTGAGCTGAAGACAGTCGCTTAACCAACTGAGCCACCCAGGCGCCCCCGAGTTTTCATAAATTTAAAATCCTTTGTTATCTGGGCAGTTCTCAATTTTCAGCTTCATCTTTTTTTTTTTCTGACTGGAAATGGCAAGTATTTTATTTATGATATAGTTTGGTACTTGATCTACATTAAAGATAAATTTTGGGGGCTCATTGTCATAAAGATAGTTAGTAAAAGCCACATTAGTAGAGGAGATGTCACTGAGAGTGCATTTGAATTTTTTCTGTCATGTTGAAGTCCAGAGGTTGGCAGTCCAAGATTTCATCTTTTGCTACCCTCTCTGACTTTATAAGACAATAAAGAGGAAATAAAACATGGAACTCTTGATGAACATAAAATTGCAAAAGAAAAATAGAAAACCATTGTTTGTACTAGTATTTTTTCCAAAGTCAATATGTAGTTTCATTCTGCTATGTCTTTGGACAGGATATTTTACTAAACTGAACTGGTTTCCCTCTTCTCTAATGGGTGAAATATTTCTTCTCCTTAGCCTTTACATGAAACCACATTTTCCTAAACATTGCTTACTTACCCACTGCAACCACAGTAAACTACCATAGTTCACATGCTGAACAATTTATCAAACATTATTCAATTTACATTTTCCAATGTCATCCAAGTTATAGTTAATTAATGTGGTCACAAATACTCAAAATTATTAACTAGTAAAAAATGAATTATCCTATAATTCATACCTGTCTCAAAGAGTGCCACAAAGGTAACAGGCTGGCCATAGGGGTAAATAGGACCTTGGTCTATGTTTGGAGTTTACCATTGTACTTGGACAGAATTCTACATCATTGAAAAATGAAATAACATAAAGAAAATTTTTTGTAATCAGGTTTATATGAGAGAGCATTTAGGGCTGAGTGAGTAAATCTAGGGATCCTTTTTATTTATTTATTTGAGAGAGAGAGAATGCACAAGCAGGGGGAGTGGTGAGGGAGAAGAGAGAGAGAGAGATTCCTCAAGCATACTCCCCACTGAGCTTGGAGCCCAACCTCCGGGCTCAAGGTGGGGCTCATCCCAGGACCCTGACACCATGACCTGAACCTAAACCAAGAGCTGGCTGCTTTAACTGACTAAGCCATCCAGGTACCCCATAAATCCTACAACTTAACAACAAAAAAAAGGAAATTTAAAAAATGGGCAAAGTTACCACATGAAAAGATACTCAATACCACTAATCATTAGTGAAATGAAAATCAAAACCACAATGTGATGCCAGTTTACAATCATTAGGATGACCATTGTAAAAAAACAACAAGCAAACAAATAAAAACCAAGAAAATAACAAGTGTTGGGAAGCGTGTGGAAAAATTGGAACCTTTGTGTATTGCTAGTTGGTATAGAAAATGCTGTGGAGGGACGCCTGAGTGGCTCAGTCGTTGAGTGTCTGCCTTGGCTCAGGTCATGATCCTAGGGTCCTGGGATCGAGCCCATCGGGCTCCCTGCTCACATTCCCCCTGCTTGTGTTCCCTCTTTTGCTCTCTCTTTTTCTTTCTCTGTCAAAAAAAAAATATAAAATCTTAAAAAAAAAAAAAAAAAGAAAGAAAGAAAATGCTGTGGAAACAGTATACAGTTCCTGAAAAAATTTGACATAGAATTACCATATGACCTAACAATTCCAGGTCTGATCATATACCCAGATGAATGGAAAGCAGGGGCTCAAACCGGTTTTAGTCCTCCAGCGTTCATAGCAGCATTGTTCACAATAACTAAAAAGTGGAAACAATCCAAATGTGCATGGATAAACAAAATGTGATATATTCGTACAATAGAATATTGTTTAGCCTTAAAAAGGAATGTAATTCTGACACTGACTATAGCATGAATGAACCTTAAAGACATTATAACAAGTGAAATAAACTAGATACAAAAGGGAAATTACTGTATGACTCCATTTAAATGAAGTACCTGGAGTCAAACTCCCAGAGACAGAATATGGAATGGTGGTTGCCAAGGGCTGAGGTAGGGCAAAATGAGCCCTTATTGTTTAATTGGTACAGAGTTTTAGTCTAAGATAATGAAAAAGCTTTGGAAACGCATGGTGGTGATGGTTATACAGCAATGTACATATGTTAATACCACTGAACTGTGCACTGAAAAATGATTACAATTGTAAATTTTATGTTATGTATATTTTACCACAACAAAAATAAAGTCCTTATAACATTCCCCTTAAACTAAAAAGAAACAAACAAAAATATCCCTATGGATTCCAAATCAAAGGAGATAAACACAGAAATTTCAAAATGGAGATTGTAGTAGGCTGAAAGTGTTTATGTTTTACTCCAGGACCTATGAATATGTTAGCTAACTTACAGGATAAAAGGGTGCAGATGTGATTAAGTTGAGGAACTTGAGACAGGGAGAATTTTCTGCATTATCTAGGTAGAATTAATGTAATCATAGGGTCCTTGTAAGAGGGAGGTCTAAGGGTCCAACTCAGAGCATGTAAGGGACAACAGAAGTAAAGGTCATATTAAGGCTACAGCCAGAGAATGAAGACCATCTCTACAAAACAGATTTCCCTTATATCTTCTAAAAGAACAGAACCTTGCTGACCGATTTTGAACTTCTAACTTCCAGAATTTTAAGATAATAAATTTGTGTTGTTTAAACCACTAGATTTGCAGTAATTTGTTACAACAGCAATAGAAAACGAATACAAGGATAACTTACAATCAGTTGAATAAGCAAGGGCAGATTTCAGGATGAGGCAAGATTAATCCTATAGAGATTGTTGTATTGATAGAAAATAGTTTAAGTCTTGGAGATTTAAATGCTTGCAGCAATTCTAGTACAGGTACAGTATCAATAAGGTTCTATCAGCAAGGTGAGATCTTTTCAATGAGATTTGATAATTGGATTCTAAAACACAAGGAGCATAGAGATGAATCAGAAATTGTCTTTGTCCTCAAGATGGTTCACATCTAATTGGAGAAAAATGAAACACACGTATAGAATATTTCTGGATTACATTAAAAATCCTATGTGAAAAAAGTAGCTTAGACAATACATTCAAGATCGTTGTGTAATGGGATTAGAAATCCTTATGGACCCATGGAATTATGATTTTATTGACTTAAACTCTTGATATGGTGGTATTTAAGATTTGCTTGGCAGAGGCATGGTGAGAACATCATTTACTATTGTTTCTATCTAGAAGACAAAATACTACAAGTGGTGGGGGCAGTTAGCTAATGATTTTCCCACATAATTAAAAAATATATATGATTCAGTATTCCACTGTTCAGATAAATTTAAAGATAATTCATATGTGTCAAATGCAGACAATTCTTGACAAGCTCATGCTAAATTAATGTCTTTGAACCCCAGAAGCATCACTGGACATGTATTCTTCACAAAAATGAAATGCTCCATCTTCCTAAAAACACAAAAATACAAAAAGGCATGGAAAAATATGTAGCAGTGCCAATATATTCATTCAGGATTCATTTACTGATTCATTTTTAAAGAAAAATTATATTGAGAATGCACTTTGAATCCTGTTTAATGTTATTGAGGATACAGTGGTAAAAAAAAATAAAACAAACAGAATAGACCCCACCCCTCAAATATTTATAGTCTAAAAGATAAAATAATCAGTAAAAAATAATAAATTCATCAAATTACCACAATGTACACTTTAAATATCTTATCATTTTCTATGTTTATATATTTATTCCTCAATAAATTCCTTTATTCTTCAATAAAGCTGAAAAAATAATTAACGCAGGAGTGATGCATATTGAAAGAGTAGAAACCCAAGTGACATAACATATTAGGAATGTTTTTCCCTTTCAGCTGAGGCCTCAGGTGTGGGTAGAAATTAACCAGACAAAGTGTGAAATTCATGTGGAGATGAGAAAGAGCATGATATGTGGTCAGAAATGAAAGTAGGCTGAAAGATCAAGACCTACATTATTGTATTACACTGTAATGTAAGGAAGGCAAGTTCTACCAGATTATGGCAATCCTTGAAACCTGGACTTTATCTTTTTTAAAATTTTTTATTATGTTCAATTAGCCAACATGTAGTACATCATTAGTTTTTGATGCAGTGTTCAATGATTCATTAATTGCATATATCTTAAGAGTAATAAAAAGCTATTGAGTAATTTTATTTAATATATCATTTCTTACTGGAAAGCCAATTTGGACCATTCTCCAAGATATACTTTTACCTAAAATTTCAGTATAACTCAATCATTTTGGAAAAAGAAACGTACCTTAGATATAACCAAGGAGTCTGAATACCAAAATTCAAGTTCTGATTCAAATTTAGCCTCAATTTCCTCTTATTCAAACAGGGACCATAATAAGCTCCCTATCTATAAAGCTAGTACTTCCATGCTTTTTTTGCTCTAAGAACTTCAAAGCTATATTATCTCATTTAGTTACTTTTATCATCATCTGCAGCATGTAGATGTGGAAACTAATGCACATAGAAAATAAGTAAGTTTCTCAAGTTTACTCATTTAGAAAGTTTTGGAGTGTGTATTTGAATTGATTCTTAAGCACTATGTGTTGAGAAGCCATATGATAACTTTCATACTTCTGCATGAACAGGACTTTCTGAACAAAAATTATTTACAACAGAGGTAAAGGACAAGTTTTAGAAATTGAAGAATGACTGATTAGTGGTTATCAGGGGCTCAGGGAGGGAGAATTAGGTAGTTGCTACTAACGAAAATGTTCTATAATTAGATTGTGCAGATGGTTGTGCAACTCTGTAAATATACTAAAAACTATTCAATTGTACAGTCTAAATGGGTGGCTTTTATTGTACATGAATTATATCTCAATAAAACTCAAAATATAAACAATAATGTATTAATTTTGACAACAAGAATGGTATCTTGTGACGTGCATGATTCGGTGGAAGGGAAGGATAAGGGTTCATACACCAGTTAACAGTATATGAGGGAAGTCCAAGAGAACAGGTAGCAAACATGAATAATATATGTTCTTCCACTTTGTTGCCCATTAAAGAATTGGAAAAATGGTTCTTATCCAGTAACTGGAAGAAAATTTGGAACAAGCAGTCAAAATGGTGCTTTTTTACTTTTTATTTGGCATACAAAAGAAAACAGCCTTCAGTCGGAGATACTCTCTTTTAAAGTTTTAGAAATTAGGTTATGACATGTCTATGAGATATGTCCTCTTGAACGATTATAGCTTACTAATGAGCACTTATTGGAATTGGATGTTTGAATCATAAAGGTCAGGTGATCCTTTTATGGTTAGTTGATTCCCAGTAAATAATATTTAAAGGAAAAATAATAGTCTTTGATAAAATGATGGACAATTGGCTCTCAACACACACACAAAACATGTATTAAACCCCTGCACACATACACCATACACATCAGCATACCACGGACCTAAATGTAATACTAAACTGTGAAACTCTTAGAAGAAAGCATAGGTATAAATCTTTGTGAGTTTGAATTAGACAATAATTTCTTAGGCACAACACCAAGAGCCTAAGCAATAAGAGAAAAAAAATAGAAAAATTAGACAAAATCTAAATTAAAGTATTTTGCACTTTAAAAGTCACCCTCAGGAAGGTGAAAAGACAATCCAGAGACTGGGAAAAATATTTATAAATCATTTTCTGATAAGTGACTCATCCAGAATATGTAAAGAACTCTTAAAATTCAAAAATAAAAATATTAATAAGATCACATCATAAGTTATCAGTCATGAAAGATGTGTGTACCCAAACCACCAGTCCATTCACACCCACTGGAATGGATATATTCAAAAACAGAATATAAGTGTTGGTGAGATTATGAAGAAATCTCAACCATAATACGCTGATAGCGGGAATGAAAATATTGCATCAGTTTAGAAAACAGTTTAGCAGTTTCTCAAAATGTTAAAAAACAGAATTATCACATGACCCACTGTTAGGGGTGTACCCCAAAGAATTGAAAGGCATGTCTGCACAAAGGTTTGTACATGATTGCTCATCTCAGCTTTATTCACAATAGTCAATAAATGGGGGAAACAATGCTCATCAACTCATGAATACATGGAAGCATCTGGCATTCTACTGGTACTCTTCTTTAACTCTGATGCTTCCATGTATTCATGACACTCTGCATGCAGGTCCTGAGAAAAGGATGAGGAAGGCCATCCTGTACATTTTCACCACAGTATAATCCATTAGAGTTCCACCTACTAGAAAATGGTACTACTCTTGATGAATAAGTAGTAACTCTTTACTTTTTAATTTTTTATGTTCAATTAGCCAACATATAATACATCATTTGTTTTTGATGTAGCGTTCAACGATTCATTAGTTGCATATAATACCCAGTGCTCACTTTTTAATAATTTAAAATAAAACAAAGTCTTTCATATACATACGATATTGTACTCTTCAGCAAAGAATTGGGACACTGATATGTGTTACAACATGGATGAACATCACAAGCATTATGCTCAAAGAAGTCAGACAAAAACAAAAAACAAAAAACATGCCTTGTATGGTTCTATTTGTAAGACATATCCAGACTGGAAAATCTATAGGGGCAGTGAGTAGATAAGTGGTGGTCAAAGACTGGGGGTGAAAATAGAAAGTGATTCTAAATAGGTACAATGTTCAATGTTGGTGCCACTATCTCCACTTGCATAAATAATACTCTTTCTTTGTCACTGTCTCATTGAAGCACACACCATCAATTCGATTTCACAAACCAGAAACATGAGCATCAACTATGAAACTATTCTGTTCAGCAAGGCACACACAGTTATTAAGGGGTGTCCATAGGTCCTAAGTATTATTCTATCCCTTATCTGATTTCCCTTTTCACAATCATTGCTCTAAGCGAGGCACCATCAGTCCTCAATCGGGGTTTTGCTGGAGTTTCTAAACTAAAACCTTTTCTGTAGACTCTGAAGAATTTAAAATATCATGAAGAAATCCCAATGATATTCAGTGAAAAAGTGAAGAAGGAAAATTTTATGTGGAAAAGGTCATATATTACAGCATGGGAAAAGATTAAGAATAAAGTCTTTGGGATAGTGGGATTTAGTATCTTTTTATTTCAAAATTCCTGTGATGGACTTGCATTAGTCACTAGTGGGGAAAAAGTAATAGAGGTGAGGGAAGGCTGAGCATCATAGTTTCAGATGTCCCACACCTCACCTGGAGGAATGAAGAAAGTCCAATTTCACTGTATTATGTATTTTGATATAAGGACAAATTAATGGAATAATCTAAGCAATAAGCATGTTTCCAAAATTTAGGTGGAAGAGGGTCTAAATAGATTGAAAATATTGATGAACTGAGGGTCATAATTTTCATATAGCAACCATGCTTCAAGAACATGTCAACAAAATGCAGAGACACTTTTTTCCTACACGTTGGTCATGATTATTCTACAGCAGACTTTGAGAAATCTTTTCTGGAATGTGTATTGGCAAAAATTAGTTCTATTTTGCCTCTTGCAATAAAAAGCCTCTGAAGTTCTTTAATACTCAAGTCCTCATTAAGCAATAACCTGCTATAATAATTATTATTTAGATTGCAAGTTGTTGCAGATATAGGAAGTAGTATTACTCTTTTGACCTTAAAACATTCTCACTGATTGCATCCAAGGGTTTTACTACATTTTCAGAGAAAACCACTTCTTCATCCTGCTTTGGATTTGCTGGGTTTTTACACTGTAGAGGATTGGATTCATCAGGGGTGGGAAGAGAATATAGATATTGCCCATAAGGACATGAATGGAAGGTGAGAGATGCTTTCCAAAGCGGTGCACCATGGTAAGGCCAATGATGGGGATGTAAAAGACCAGGATGGCACAGATGTGAGACACACAGGTCTGCAAGGCCTTGAGCCTCTCCTCCCGAGATGCAATTGCCAGCACTGTATGCAAGATGAAAATATAGGAGATGAGAATGAGCACAGCATCCAACAACAAGGTACAAATGACCAGAGCCAGGGCATAGAAGCTGTTGAAGTGGACGTCAGAGCAGGCGAGTCAGAGTAGGTCCTGGTGCAGGCAGAAAGAGTGGGAGAGGATGTGGGGGAGGCAGTAATGGAAGAACTTCAGGCAAATGATGATGGGGAGAATGGGCAATGCACTTCTCATCAAAATGGCCACCATGACATGAATGACTCTACTGTTGGTCAGGATGGATGTGTAGCGCAGAGGATTGCAGATTGCAGTGAAGCGATCAAAGGCCATCTCCAGAAGGACTCCAGATTCTGTGCAGGAAAGTCCGTGGACAAAGTAAGTCTGTGAAATGCAAGCATCCAGACCAATCTCCTGGCTGAGCCCCCACAGGACCCCCAGCACCGTGTGCACTGTGGACAGCTCCATGAACAGGTCAGTGAGGGCCAGCATGGCCAGGAAGTAGAACATGGGCTGGTGCAGTCTTGGCTCTGTCTGGATCACATGCGGCACCAGGCAATTTCCCAGGAACATGATAGCATAGATGGAGGAGAAAGGAATTGAAAACCAGGGATAGTACTGGTCTAGGCCAGGGAACCCCGTGAGAATGAATATTGAGGTATTGATAATGGAAGCCGAAGAAGCAGACATGATTATGTGAAGGTAATTTTCCAGAGAAGATCGATATTTACTGACCAGGTTTGTCACATCTTCTACTGTGTGTGAGAGCAGTGGAGTATAACACAGCCACTCACATTGTAGCCCAGGTAAAGAACATCATAGAATCCCAGGGAAGCTCCACTCTGCAGAAGCTACAGCACAAGATGATTTCCCAGGGTAGCTCCTTGGTAGTAGGTTTCAGGTTGTAGAAGCAAATCAATGTCCTGACCATTCTGGGCAAATTAGATCATTAACTTCATTCTCTTTTAGTCCCTCTGAGCCACCTGCAGGACACACAGCAGGTGACAGTAGCTAAAGCTCTTGAGAGCACAGGGCTACTCCTGCTCTGCTGCTCCTGAGGAAGCCCCAGAACACTGTCTTGTCGCAAGGGCTCATGGCACGTGGAGTCAGAACGCTCAGATTTATGAGGAAGGAATGAAGAGGATTGTGTGGGCCAGGTGGACCCGGGCTCCTGGGAGGCCACTATTCCCACTTGGTGGCTGATGCAAGTGAGAGATCCCATCTGGTCACTCACTGCAAACTAGGGGTTCCCTGGGATTGAGAGGAATGGGTAAATGGACACATTTTCCCGAGTCCACAGATCTTTTCAATCCTGGAGGGAGAGAGACTCACCGTGTCGACTGAAAATTTAATACCTACTCAGAGGATGCAAGAAGTAAACACCCAAGGGGAGAAGATAGTATCAGAATTCTGAAGAATTTTTAGTCTCTATTTCAGTCTGAAATCAACCAAAATATTTCATAAGGCTTACATGAGGCTTATTCATTGTTTTTCCCCAACTTTCACTTTTATTGTTCACTGAATTCCTCAGTAAACCTTTCTCCCCTTTCTGAGCTCCTGAGAAATATGTCTCCTTTTTGACAGGCATAATATGAAGAACCATATATGAAACATTTGGAAAATAAGCTCTAAAAATGACACAAAGCATATTGCCATTTACTTGTGTGTCAGTAGTACAACCTTAATTATGCACTCATGTGTGAAATAGTTAAAATATTTTCTTGTCTTTTTATGTGTATAATAATTCACCAGTGCTGTATATAAAATTATAGATAATTAGGGCGTCTTGGTGGCTCAGTTGGTTAAGCAAATGACTCCTGATTCTGCTCAGGTCGTGATCTCAGGGTCAAGAGATTGAGCCCTGTGTGGGGGCTCCATGCTAAGCGGGGAATCTGCCTGAGATTCTCTCCCTCTCTCAGTGCTCCCCCCCCCCATTTGCTCTCTCTCTCTCCCAAAAAAAAAGAAAAAGAAAAAGAAATGGGGCACCTGGGTGATTCCGTCGGTTAAGCATCTGACTCTTGGTTTTGGCTCAGGTCATGATCTCATGGGTCATGGTATCGAGCGCCATGTCAGGCTCTGTGCTTCGCAGGGACTCCACTTTAAGACTCTCTCCCTCTGCCCCTCCCCCCCACTCATGCTTGCATGCTCTCTCTCTCTCTAAAATAAATAAATATATCTTTAAGAAAATAAAATTATAGATAACTATTTCGTTCACATTTCATTTTTTTCCTTTGAGACATTTTCAATAATCTTTTTTCACATGGGAAAGTTTTGAGTACAAAGAACAATTTCATGAATGATTTTCATGAACGTTTTCATGAACAATCCCATTTAATGATAAGTTTTCTACCCAATGCCCTATCACTCCTGAATTCTTTAGTGTGTGTTTTCTATAATCAGGGACATTCTCCTACATAACTATAATATAATCATCATCATGAAATTAACTCTGACGCATTACTATCATCAAATTTTCAGAACCCAGATAAACTTTCTCCATTTGTACCATCAATGTAATTTATAGTACACAAAAATGCAGTTCAGAATCATGTGTGTATTAGTATTCCTACCTTTTAAATTTCTTCCCTGTGAAATGTCTTCAAATTTACTTGATTCATATAACTCTTGAGTTTTTGAAGATTACAAGTCAACTATTTTATAGAATGCTTCTCTTCTGAGTTTGTTTGATTCATCCTCATGGTTAGATTCAGATTGTGTAGGAATGTAATGAAAGTGAAGTTCTATTCTTTTCATGTATATATTCAGGCTGTATGTGGTTTGAATTTGTCCAAATACTCATGATGATCAACGTGATTATTTGTTAAGGTCAGGTCTTCCAGGAATCATTAAAGTTATATGTTTTCCTTTGACTTGAATAAAATAAAAACAATAGCTATAAGATATTTTCATAGTGTCAAATACTCCCTTACAAAGTACTTATTAAATAGGCAATTATCGGGGCACCTGGGTGGCTCAGTTGTTAAGCGTCTGCCTTCTGCTCAGGTCATGATCCCGGGGTCCTGGGATTGAGCCCTGCATTGGGCTCCCTGCTCCACAGGAAGCCTGCTTCTCCCTCTCCCACTCCCCCTGCTTGTGTTCCCTCTCTTGCTGTGTCTCTCTCTGTCAAATAAATAAATAAAAAATATTTTAAAAAAATAATAATTTAAAAAAAAGGCAATTATCAGTCACCATCAATTTTTAATGTTCAACTTGTTCCAGATTTGCTCAGTAAGAGCACCATAATTTGACTTTTGCATCCTTTTGACATTTGTTTTAACACTTTTTAAATTTTTGGTATAATGGTATATTCAGCATACTTTCACTAGCCTGGCCCTATAAGCATCCATTTTCCCAAAAAGCTAGGGGCCTTTTCCATACAGATTACTATTTAGAAGCTTAAGATGTGAATGCTAGATGGGTCATTTCTATAGGGGAACTGAGCTAGGATATATTTCTCTATATACATATATTGAAAACCTTAATGCACATTTATACAGTCAATTCTCTTTATTCATGGTTATAAAGTGGCCACAATCACTGAATCAATGAATACTGAACTATTGCTGCTAAGAAAAATAAAAGGTAAGATTTCTACAAGCCTTAGTCACAACATTATTGAGTATAACAGCATCTTGCATTTAATAGCATTTAACAGAAACACTATCATGTTATATAGGTTCACTTGCCGATGTCACTGTGAAACAAGCCAGGCTCATCAGCGTTGAAAACCTTCTCATGCACAAAACCCTTTAGCAGATTTAGCAGATATTGAAAGTTTCTGCTGCTTCCTGATCTGTTGACTCTGCCCTGCCTGAAGCTTCACATTTTTCATGCCATATTGCCTTTGTTTTTTATTTTTTTATTTTTTTTATTTTATTATGTTATGTTAATCACCATACATTACATCATTAGTTTTTGATGTAGTGTTCCATGATTCATTGTTTGTGTATAACACCCAGTGCTCCATTCAGTAGGTGCCCTCTTTAAGACCCATCACCAGGCTAACCCATTCCCCCACCCCCTCCCCTCTAGAACCCTCAGTTTGTTTCTCAGAGTCCATAGTCTCTCATGGTTCTTCTCCCCCTCTGATTTCCCCCCCTTCATTTTACCCTTCTTACTATCTTCTCTTTTTTAAGCATATAATGTATAATTTGTTTCAGAGGTACAGGTCTGTGATTCAACAAGGTCTGTGATTCAACAGTCTTACACAATTCACAGCACTCACCATAGCACATACCATCC
>NW_027704900.1:0-1000 GCF_054177405.1 Leptonychotes weddellii | reverse complement strand
TTGCAGAAGGATTCCCACTATCCCACCATTGAGGTAATGAACACATCCATCACCTCACATAATTACTTTTTGTTGTTGTTGAGAATACGTGAGTTCTACTCTCTTAGCAAATTTCAGTTCTACAACACAGCCTTATCAAGATCCTCAAACTATAAACGCCCCCTCAATTTTATAAGAAGTTTTTTTTCCTTGAAAAAAATTATTTAAAAATACCAGTTATCATCCATGGTTTGAAAGTGATTTAAAAGTAATTTAAGAAGAGAAGCATTGTTGGTTACCTCCAGCAACTAATGGCTGTCCTTCTCCAAGTGCTTATAATTTTTTTGGTTTTTGGTGCACTACACTTTTTTTTTTTTTTTTAGCCCTGTTAATATCCTTGTTCTTGAATTCTGTAATGTTAAGCTTGAACTGACTTTGAACTGAACTTCAACTAATGCAGAGCTTTGAGGGGGCACCTGGCTGGCTCAGTCAGAGGAGCATGTGACTCTTGATCTTGGTGTCATGAGTTCAAGCCCCACATTGGAAGTAGAGCTTACTGGAAAAAAAAAAAATGCAGAGCTTTTGCAGATGGGTGTTGTCTTAATCCATTTGGGTTACTATAACCCATACCATAGACAGGGTGGCTTATAAACAAGAGAAATTTATTTCTCATAGTTCTAGAAGCTGGAAATCTGAGATCAGGGTGCCAGCATGGTCAGGTGAGGGCCCTTTTCTGGGTGAAAAACGTCTTGTATCCTCCCATGGTGGAAGGGGTACGGAGCTTTTTTAGTCCTCTTTTATAAGAACAATAATCTCAAAGGCACCAACTCCTACTACCTTGGGGGTTAAGGTTCCAACATATGAATTTTAGGGTCACACAAATATTCTGACTATAGCAGGGGGTGATAAAGTTAATCTAAATTATAGAGACAAAAGTCTAGACTTTTCTTTTGATTAGCCACACGGACAGTGGCTTGTTATTTTTATTAAGACACAAGGAAAATGCGATACTCTTCTTTGA
>NW_027704899.1:0-339 GCF_054177405.1 Leptonychotes weddellii | reverse complement strand
GCGCCTGGGTGGCTCAGTTGGTTAAGCGACTGCCTTCGGCTCAGGTCATGATCCTGGAGTCCCGGGATCGAGTCCCGCATCGGGCTCCCTGCTCAGCAGGGAGTCTGCTTCTCCCTCTGACCCTCCTCCCTCTCATGTGCTCTCTCTCATTCTCTCTCTCTCAAATAAATAAATAAAATCTTTAAAAAAAAAAAAAAGATATATTCAGGGAACTATATGGTAGATACATACATTGGAATATTATTCAGCTTTAAAAAGGAAATTCTAATACATACTACAACATGGATGAATTCTTGAAGACATGACATTAAGTGAAATAAACCGAGCACAAAAGGAGAC
>NW_027704898.1:0-339 GCF_054177405.1 Leptonychotes weddellii | reverse complement strand
TCTAGTACAAGAAGCAGTACCAGCGGACGGTCAATCAGAAGTGCAAGCCTGGCTCGGAAATAATGGAAAGACCTTTTCCCCAAAGTGAAAAGTTTCATTTCTTTTTTCTTATTATAAAAATAATATATGTTCGGGGCGCCTGGGTGGCTCAGTCGTTAAGCGTCTGCCTTCGGCTCAGGTCATGATCCCAGGGTCCTGGGATCAAGTCCCACATCGGGCTCCCTCCTTGGCGGGAAGCCTGCTCTCCCTCTCCCACTCCCGCTGCTTGTGTTCCTGCTCTCGCTATCTCTGTCTCTGTCAAATAAATAAATAAAATCTTTAAAAATAATAATAATAATA
>NW_027704897.1:0-339 GCF_054177405.1 Leptonychotes weddellii | reverse complement strand
TGGGGGGGTGGGGAGAGGCAGAGAGAGAGAGAGAGAGAGAGAATCCCAAGCAGGCTCCATGCCCAGTATGGAACCCGACTCGGGGCTTGATCTCACGACCCTGAGATCCGTGACCTGAGCCGAAATCAAGAATCGGACGCTTAACAGACTAAGCCACTGAAGGATCCCAGGAAATCGAAAATTTGGTAGAAATAGCAGTGAAATCAATGTCAAAATTGTGTATGGCAACTAATTTGGCAGAAATTTTAATTAAGAAAATGTAAACGCAAATAAGGTATTTGCTATGTGAGGTTTTCTTTTCTGATATACCAAATTTTGATTAGAAGAAATTCAGTGATT
>NW_027704896.1:0-339 GCF_054177405.1 Leptonychotes weddellii | reverse complement strand
GGCTGAGGGGGTTCTTCCCTGACCTGTTGCAGGCCTCAGTGTTGTTTGCATCTGTCAAATGGAGGTGGATGATCGCTTAGGGTCGTCTTGAGAATCAAGCGAGATCATGTGCTGCATGGGAATAGGCTGAAACGAGGGAAGTGCTAGAACACAATGTGTCGTTATTTTCGCTGGCCAGGAGCAGGGCCCGGGCCGGAGCAGGTGAGGCCACTGCAGGGTGACGTTTGAGGATGTTTGAGGACGGGCTGCCCCCTGTGCTGACCCTGCAGTTTCGGCCCTAGAGAGGCAGTGCCTCCTTAATTGCTGCTCTGCAGGGGCCTCATTCCCCTCGCTCTAGTC
>NW_027704895.1:0-339 GCF_054177405.1 Leptonychotes weddellii | reverse complement strand
AATTGCCAAGGAGTTTTTGGTGGCAGATCAAACCTGACTGGTAGAGGAAGCTCCATGGTGTTTGAAGACAGGCTGTGTTTCGTGTTTACTAGTTTTTGCTCCCTTAGAATAAAAGACCAGGCCGTCCTTAGGAAGGACTCTTGTCCCTTCCTTTTCCTGTTGTGGCTCAGACAGCTGCCTCTGCAGACAGCTTGAGATGGGGAGCAACCTTGGGTGCAGCCAGCCCCAGGCTGCACTGTGGGGGTGTGTGAGAGAAGCCACCCCAGTCCTCCCTCAGCCCGAGCCACCTGGCTCCTTTGTTTCTTTCTCCTCCTTGGCGTCTGGGGTACAAGAGGCAGT
>NW_027704894.1:0-339 GCF_054177405.1 Leptonychotes weddellii | reverse complement strand
GATATGATTAAAAAGTCCTCGAACACCACCTGATGTCATGGCTATCTCAGAAAGCCCGCTGTGGGCAGGAAGAGGTGTAGCTTCGACGCGGCAGGTGGCACTGACAAGGACCCAGCCTAAAGACCGGACAGAAGAGTCACTACGCACACACATACACGCACAGATACACGGGCATGTGCACATGGTGTGCACGCACACAGAGATACACACATGCACGCGGCTACATGCACACACGTGCACACATACATGCACGTGCACTGCGCACACACATACACGTGTGTACACATAAGACACACGTGTGCACGGACGCGTGTGCACATGCTCGCATGCACACATGTA
>NW_027704893.1:0-339 GCF_054177405.1 Leptonychotes weddellii | reverse complement strand
CTTTAATTTCCTGGTTGACCCATTCATTCTTTAGTAGGATGCTCTTTAGCCTCCATGTATTTGAGTTCTTTCCGACTTTCCTCTTGTGATTGAGTTCTAGTTTCAAAGCATTGTGGTCTGAAAATAGGCAGGGAATGATCCCAATCTTTTGGTACCAGTTGAGACCTGATTTGTGACCTAGGATGTGATCTATTCTGGAAAATGTTCCATGGGCACTAGAGAAGAATGTGTATTCTGTTGCTTTGGGGTGGAATGTTCTGAATATGTCTGTGAAGTCCATTTGGTCCAGTGTATCATTTAAAGTCTTTACTTCCTTGTTGGTCTTTTGCTAAGATGATC
>NW_027704892.1:0-339 GCF_054177405.1 Leptonychotes weddellii | reverse complement strand
TGGGTGCACACAGCCCAGGGGACGGTACAAAGGGATTCATAGGGAATATTGGGACTTCTGAAAACCTAAAAATTTTAAGAGATAATTTAATTTAAGCTCTGTTAATTTACATGGGATGAAGCTCTGACATAAACTACACCATGGATGAACCTTGGAAACACGCCGAGTGGAAGAAGGCAGACACAAAAGGCCACATGTTATGTGATTCTATTTATATGAAATGTCCATGATAGGAAATCCAGATGGACAGAAAGTAGATCAGTTGTTGACAGGGACTGGGGAGAGGGAGCAATGAGAGTGACTATTAAGGAATAATGTGTGTGGTGGGTTTTTTCGGAG
>NW_027704891.1:0-339 GCF_054177405.1 Leptonychotes weddellii | reverse complement strand
TGTGATCATTTGGAAGCATGCAATTCAGAAGAGTCACAGTATTGTCTAACCACCAGCACCATCTCCATCCCCAGAGCTCTTACCCCTTCCCAAGCTGAAACTCGGTGTTCCTTAAACACTAACTCCCCAGCCCCCTCCCTGGGCTCCTGGGACCCTGCATGCTACTTTCTGTCTTTATGAATTTGCCTATTATAGATATTTCATGTAAGTGGAATTATACACAATTTGGCCTTTTGTGGCTGGCTTATTTCCCTTAACTTAATACCTTCAAGATTCACCCACTTTGGAGCATGTCTCAGAATTTCATTCCTTTCACGGCCGAATATTCCATTATACGTA
>NW_027704890.1:0-339 GCF_054177405.1 Leptonychotes weddellii | reverse complement strand
CTATTTGCAGATGACAGGATATTATATATATAAAAAAATACACCAACAACTGTTAGAATAAATGAATTTAGTGAGGTTGCAGGATATGAAAATATGTAGAAGTCTGTTGGATTTCTATACACTAATAATGAACTATCTGAAAAATGAAGAAAATAATCCCATTTACAATTGCATCAAATACAATATACTTATGAATAAATAAAATCTAGGAATAAATTTAACCAGGTAGGTAAAATATCTGTACACTGACAACTTTAAGCCATTAATGAGAGAAACTGAGAAAAATAAAGATATTTTGTGATCATAATCAGAAGGAATTCATATTGTTAAAATGTTCCT
>NW_027704889.1:0-6167 GCF_054177405.1 Leptonychotes weddellii | reverse complement strand
AAAAAAATAATTATTATCAATAATTAATTATAATAACATAATCATATAAATAATTATGTAATTAAGAAATATAACAATCATATGTAATTAATAAACACATCCACATATTATTAATAATTATATATGATTAATTATATGTTGTATGATTATAAGGTAATAATATATATTTTACATAATTAAATAATAAAATGTATAAAAGACACTATAAATGCATATTTTTCTCCTGTCTTCTCTTAACTGATTTAAAAAGCAACTGTATAAGATAATATGATACAATGTGTTGGGACTATAACATATAGAAGGTAAGATATGTGTAACAGAGTTGCCAATAACACAAAGAAGGTAAACAGGAGCAAAGCCATACTGGGTTAAGGAAATCACTACAGATGACAAAGCATAATAATGTATTACTGAGTTTGTAACAAAGAAGATGAAATACATGTAAGAATAATACCACAAAAGGGGAAAAAGAGAATAGAAGAGTAACATTTCTATATAGCCCTGGAATTAAGCTAGTGTTACTGAAGCTGATTCTGGTAAGTAGCATATGATAAATCCTACGGCAACCACTTAAAAAAAAAAAATCTCAAAAGTAAAGAAGTCATTAAAGAAATAAAAATATTACAACAGAAAATATTCATATACTGCAAAATAAATTAGTAAAGGAGAAATAAAGAAACAGACATGAGACAACTGGAGGACAAACAGTAGAATAGCAGACACGTTCAATTATATTCAATCTTAAATGTGAATAGATTCAACAATCCAATCAACAGGCAGGGATAGACTGGATTTTAAAAGATATGATTTAACTATATGTTGTTTGCAAGAGACACACTTTAGATTCAAAGATACGAATAGACTGGAGTAAAAAGATAGCAAACAACATCAAGCAAAGAATCACCAAAAAAGCTGGAATGGCTATACTAGTATCAGACAAAACAGACTTTAAGACAACAAATGTTACTAGAGATATTGACATATTTTATAATGATAAAAGTTTCAATCCATTGGAAGATATAGCAATTATAAACATATACGCACCTAATAACAGAGCACCGAAAAAAAATACATGAAGCAAAACCTGACAGAAATTAAGGGAAAAATAGACAATTGAACAATAGTTGGAGATTTCAATTCCCCATTTTCAGTAATAGAATAAATTAGTCAGAAGATCAACAAGAAATCTTGAAAAATACCATAAGTCAACTAGACCTAATAGACACCCATAGAATACTCTACCCCCAAACAACAGTATATATATATTCTTCTAAAGTGCCCATGGAACATTCTCCAGGATAGACCATATGGAAGAAGACTTTTTTTTAAATCGATAAATGTAAAGGAACAGAAATAACATAAAGCATGGTCTCTGACAACAATGGAAAGACAATAGGAAACAATAACAGAAAAATTGGGGACATTAACAAATATGTGGATTTTAAAGAATACACTCTCAAACAACATCCACAGAAGAAAATAAAAGGAAAATCAGAAAATAGTTGAGATGAATGAAAATGAAACACAACATACCAAAACTTTTGAGACACAGCTAAAGCAATGCTTAAAGGGAAGTTTATAGGTATAAAAGATCTCAAATCAACAATCTAAAATTCCCCCTTAAGACACTGGAAAAAGAAGAGCAAACTAAACCTAAAGCAAGCAGAGAAAGGATATAATAAAGATTAGGGTGGAAATTAATGAAATATAGAGAATAGAAAAACAACAGAGGAATTCAATGAAATGAAAAGCTGGTTCTTTGAAAATATCAACAATATTTCAAAACTTCAGCTAGGTTGACAAAGAGAGAGAGAGAGAAGACTCAAATTACTAGAATAAGAAATGAAAGGACATTTCTCCCAACCTTACAAAAATACAAAGGATCATAAGAGAATGCTATGAATAATTGTATACCATCAAATTCAATAAATGAAATAAATTCCTAGAAAGACACAAGCTATTGAAATTGATTTAAGTAGAAATAGAAAATCTGTATAGACCAATAATAAATGAAGAGATTGAATTAGTAATAATAATAATAGAAAAAGAACTACCCATAAAGAAAAGCCCAGGTCCAGATAGCTTTACAAGTGGATTCTACCAAACATTTAATGAACAATTAAAACCAACTTTTCATGAATTCCTGCAAGAAACTGAAGATGAAACTTCCCAACTCATTTTATGAGGCTAGTATTACCCTGACACCAAAACCAAACAAAGACATCACAAAAAAAATTGCAGACTGATATCTCCTATGAATATGGATACAAAAATCTTCACCAATGCTAGCAAACTGATCCAGTTATATATTTATATTTATACATATAATTTATACACTGTGTATACATGTGTGTGCATGCATGTATGTGTATATATGTGTATTTATACATATACATGTATACATGGCAAAGAATTCTTAGATATGACACCAAAAACATTAGCAACAAATGAAAACATTGGATTTCATTAAAATTAAAAACTTTTGCACTTCAAAGGATGCTACCAAAAAAATTAAAACATTTGCAGAATAGGAGAAAACATTTACTATATAACTATATATATATGTATATAACTATATAACTATATTTTATATAGTTATATATATATACATATATATATAGTATATATATATATGAAAATATATAACTATATTTTCATACCCATTAGGATGACTACAATCAAAAAGTCAGATAGTAACAAGTTCAGTGAGAATGTGAACAAATCAGAAACCTCATACACTGCTCATGGGAATGTAAAATGGTACAGCCATTTTGGAAAACAATCTAGCTGTTTCTCAAATGATTAAACATACCACATACCATATGACCCAGCAATTCCATTCCTGGGTATGTAGCCAAGAGAAATTTAAAAAAATATGTCTACACAAAAACTTGTACATGGATGCTTATAGCAGCATTATTTATAATGTCCCAAAGCTGGTAACAACCCAGATGTCCAACAAACAAATGGATAAGCAAAATTCCATGCAATGGAATATTTGACCACAAAAAGGAATCATTCTGATACATGCTACCACATAGATGAATCTTAAAAACATATTAAATGAAAGAAGCCAGGCAGAAAAGACCACATATTATATAATTCCATTCATATGAAAGTCCAGAATAGGGAAATTTATACAGACAGAACATAGATTAGTGGTTGGTGAGGACTGAGGGGGTTGGGGTAATAGCTAACGGGTACAAAGTTCCTCACTGAGGTGATCAAAATGTTCTAAAATCGACTGTGGTGATGATTGCATGAATGTGAATATACTAAAAATGGTTGAATTGGACACTTTAACTGAATTATATGGTTTATGGATTATATCTCAATAAAGCTGTTTATAAAATTATGAAAAGTACTATTCAAATGCAAGTTAAGTTTATTTCTTTATTCCTGGTTTATATGACATTCAAAGGCTATATATGCAATGTTATCATAACACTCAGAAATCAACTTTTTTAAAGCTTAAAGAAATCATTAAAATTGTAAATTCTCTTGAGTCCTTTGTGTGACAAGGAATTTTCTTGTATTATTGTAATAAGCAATCATCATCATACAAAATATGTTATTTAAAATCGAGAGGTAATTGGCTCTACTTTATTGAAAATCTATATTCCTCATATTAGCCTTAACGATTTCTTTTCTTAAGACAGAGGTAATTTAAGGGAAAAGTATAATCAGCTTGTGGTTTGGTAGTCCTTGTAAATGTGTTTCAGTTTGTCATACTTGGCTCATGTCATCTTCTTCTAAAGTACCACATTATATCATATTTACAGTATTCTTTTCCAAATGTGAGGTGAAATCATTTTGCAGAAACAAGGAAACTTTTACATAGGGTAGAACTGTAGTCACAACTATAGAAAAAAACAGCTTCCTTATCACTGGCAAACTTAATGGCTTTTCCCCTTTAATCAAAAGACTTGGACTTTGTATCAGATTTTAAGCCAAAATAAGGGCTTTTTTGTCCCAGGAAATGTTGTCCAAAGAAGAAATGGGCAAGATTTAGCACTGAAATGGCTGGGTACTAACTTTTAAATATTTCTCTATTAGCATCCATAAAAGGAAGCTGGTTACCATTCTCCTCTTTGTTGATGATTAGCTGAAAGTGAAAAAGATAAAAAGATACCCCAAACTGGTTTTCTAGAAGGATACTCAGATGGCTCCACATAAGGAAACCTGTGTCTACATTCCCCAGGTAAGACCATTCATTAGACGGGATTACAGTATGTTACAAGGGCAGAATACTCAGTGAAGATATGTTAATAGGTAATGTTATCTATTGCTTATGAATAAAGAGCCCAAGAATTACTTCAAAATTACTCTGTTTTTATGCTCCTGCATCATGAACCAATGCTTAACAATCCCTGAATAAAACATTCAGAGGACTCGGGGCACCTTGGTGGCTCAGTCGTTGGGCATCTGCCTTCGACTCAGGTCATGACCCCAGGGTCCTGGGATCAAGCCTCACATCAGCCTCCCTGCTGGCCGGGAAGCCTGTTTCTCCCTCTCCCACTCACCCTGCTGTGTTCCTGCTCTCACTGTCTCTTTCTCTGTCAAATAAATAAATATTTTTTAAAAAAACATTCAAAGGACTCTTTTTGTACACCAATGTTCATAGCAGCACTATTCGCAATAGCCAAGAGGCAGAAACAACCCCAATGTCCACTGACAGGTGAATGGATACACAAAATGTGGTCTATACATACTATAGAATATTATTCATCCTTAAAAAGGAAGGAAATTCTCACCGAAGCTACAACATGGATGAATGTTGAGGACCTCATGCTAAGTGAAATATGCCAGTCACAAAAGACAAATATATGATTCTACTTACATACTCAGAGTAGTCAAGTTCACACAGACAGAAAGTAACGCTCATTGCCAAGGGCTGTGGGGAGGAGGGAATGTGGAACTATTGTTTAATGGATGGAGAGTTTCAGTTTGGGAAGATGAAAATTTTCTGGAGGTGGATGGTGGTGACTGCTGCCCACCATCCATGCTTGTACATTACACTAGTGAACTGTCTACTTAAAATGGTAAATTTTAGGGGGCAGAGCAAGATGGCAGAGGAGTACGAGACCTGGATTTTGTCTGGTCTCAGGAATTCAGCTGGATAGGGATCAAACCATTCTGAACACCTACAAACTCAACAGGAGATCGAAGAAAAGAAGAACAACAACTCTCTGACAGAAATGTGACCACTTCTGGAAGGTAGGATGTGCGGAGAAGTGAATCTGAGGTGATATTTGGGAGGATAGACGGTGGGGGAGGGGCCTCCGTAGGCCGCTTCTGGCAAGTGATAGAGCAGCGGAGCACAAAATCGGAACTTTTAGAAGCCTGCTTGCTGTGGGACGTCGCTCCGGTGGCTAAGCAGGGGGGTGGAACCCTTGCAGGACAGTGTGGTCTCAGGACCCTCGGGGTCACAAAAAGACCGGGGGTGCCTGAGTGCGTCATAGCTCCCAGGTATCAGAGCGGGAAAGCTGGCTGCAGAGACGGAGCCGAGGAGCGGGCTCTCAGATCGGGGTTGCGATAAACCATGGTCCGCGGCACAGTCGGGCCACTGCTCCTCCAGCAGGGACCCAACAAGCAGCAGATCCAGGGAGACTCACCTTCCTTTCCTGGGAGGAGCGGCATGGGAGCGCACTGCAGGGGTCTGCTGGGTTTGGAGACTCCAGACGGGGTCGGGTGCCAGAGATAGAAACGTTCAGTCACAGGCTGGGTGAGCTCGGAGTGTGGCCGGAGACCGGGGAGACGGGAGTGAATGACTGCTTTCCTCTGGGAGCTCACTGAGGAGCGGGGCCCTGAGTTCTCGGCTCCTCCGGGGCGGAAATTGGGAGGCTGCCATTTTCACTCTCGGCCTCCAAAGCTGTACGGAAAGCTCGCAGGGAACAAAAGCTCCTGAGAGCAAACCCGAGCGGATTACTTAGTCCGGACCGGGCAAGGGCGGGGCAATTCCACCTCTGGCAAAGACATTTGGAAACCATGGCAACAGGCTCCTCCCCCAGAAGATCAGCGAGAACAGCCAGCCAAGACCAAGTTTACCGATCAATGAGAACGGCAGAACTCCAGCACTAGGGGAACAATGCACATACAATTCATGGCTTTTTTACCATGATTCTTTGGTCTTTCAAAGTTCTTTATTTTTAACTTTTTTTTTTTTT
>NW_027704888.1:0-339 GCF_054177405.1 Leptonychotes weddellii | reverse complement strand
TGTGCAGCTCTGTTCTGCTGTGGGCAGAGGGTCACAATTCTGTTCAGTTACCTCCCTTTTGGACTTAAATTCCTCATCTGCGAAAGGCAATTAAAGTGGCCTGCAGTTCCTGCCTACATTTTCAGTTTGTGGTTGTGTTTCTCCATCTTAAAACTTATGACCTAGATTAGAAATATTTCTAAGTAAAACATGAAGCAAAGAACTTAAACTAAAACCTCCCTCCCCCTCCCACCACTACAGCTTATGCCCTGTCGAAAATGAGACCAGCGGGGCGCCTGGGTGGCTCAGTTGGTTAAGCAACTGCCTTCAGCTCAGGTCATGATCCTGGAGTCCCGGGAT
>NW_027704887.1:0-339 GCF_054177405.1 Leptonychotes weddellii | reverse complement strand
GAAACTATATTCATTTTTCATTTGACCTAACATATCCAACGAAATATCATTTGGAAAGTTTGGATTTGACTTAATAGCTTTTGACATACGTAATGTGAGCTAAGGCAAACAATATGTGTTGTTTTGTTTATATGTAGTTCTTTTTTTTTTTTTTTAAAGATTTTATTTATTTATTTGAGACAGAGAGAATGAGATACAGAGAGCATGAGAGGGAGGAGGGTCAGAGGGAGAAGCAGACTCCCTGCCGAGCAGGGAGCCTGATGCGGGACTCGATCCAGGGACTCCAGGATCATGACCTGAGCCGAAGGCAGTCGCTTAACCAACTGAGCCACCCAGGCG
>NW_027704886.1:0-339 GCF_054177405.1 Leptonychotes weddellii | reverse complement strand
ATGTCTTTCTCTGTTTGACTTATTTCACTCAACATAATACCCTCCAGTTCCATCCACGTCGTTGCAAATGGCAAGATCTCATTCCTTTTGATGGCTGCATAATATTCCATTGTATATATATACCACCTCTTCTTTATCCATTCATCTGTCGATGGACATCTTGGCTCTTTCCACAGTTTGGCTATTGTGGACATTGCTGATTGCATCCACTTCTTATCACGAGGAGAGTCTTCTCTGTCTCTGTCCTTGCATGGCGTCGCTTCCCATTTCAGAGCTCCTATAGATTTGACCTTATCTGCTTTCTTTAGTTATTTATTGGGATTTAGAAAAGAAGAAAAG
>NW_027704885.1:0-339 GCF_054177405.1 Leptonychotes weddellii | reverse complement strand
TCCCGCCTTGGGCTTCTGCAGCTCCTCTGGTGTCCGGTGACAGAATGGGCCCCAGATGCAAAGGCCTTTCTACCGCGTGGCCTCTCCTAACCGGCAGAGGAAGCGCTCCAACTGTGGGCGTAGCCAGAGAGCTCGCCAATGAGCCGCCTGCACGCCGAGGAAGCGCCTGGCGCAGCGCTCCGGACACATTGTGGAAGAGGGCAATGTACAAGGTTGCGAGCGCCAGGCCCGACGGGTGGGATGCTTGCATTGTTTTTCAAGGTTTTATTTAAGCTCCAGTTAGTTACCATACAGTGTACTCTTAGTGTGGGGTGTAGAATTCAGCGATCGCACACGGCC
>NW_027704884.1:0-339 GCF_054177405.1 Leptonychotes weddellii | reverse complement strand
ACATAAAAGAATTTCTAGATAAATGGAGAGAGATACCAAAGATATAATAATGTAAAAATTACTTAATCTGTAAAATGATGAAAACCTGATAAAAATTTTAATGCAATGAATGAATCATTGAACACTACATCAAAAACTAGTGATGTACTGTATGGTGGCTAACTTAACATAAAAAAATTTTTAACAAAGGGGCGCCTGGCTGGCTCAGTTGTTAAGCGTCTGCCTTCGGCTCAGGTCATGATCCCAGAGTCCTGGGATCGAGCCCTGCATTGGGCTCCCTGCTCAGCAGGAAGCCTGCTTCTCCCTCTCCCACTCCCCCTGCTTGTGTTCCCTCTCTCT
>NW_027704883.1:0-339 GCF_054177405.1 Leptonychotes weddellii | reverse complement strand
GGTCTGTGTACCTGCTCCCTTCCCTGGCAGTCCTCCCTCTCCTGGGCTTCCCCAGGTCTGTGTACCTGCTCCCTTTCCTGGTAGTCCTCCCCGTCCTGGGCTCCCCCAGATCTCTGTACCTGCTCCCTTCCCTGGCAGTACTCCCCGTCCTGGGCTCCTCCATGTCTGTGCACCTGCTCCCTTCCCTGGCAGTCCTCCCCGTCCTGGCTCCTCCAGGTCTGTGTACCTCCTCCCTTCCCTGGCAGTCCTCCCTGTCCTGGGCTCCCGCAGGTCTGTGCACCTGCTCCGTGCCCTGGCTGTCCTCCCCGTCCTCTGTCCTGGTCTCCAAATCCTGCTCGG
>NW_027704882.1:0-339 GCF_054177405.1 Leptonychotes weddellii | reverse complement strand
TTTATCTCTATGCTCCTTTCAAAAGCTTCCCTTCTTGGGCGCCTGGGTGGCTCAGTTGGTTAAGCGACTGCCTTCGGCTCAGGTCATGATCCTGGAGTCCCGGGATCGAGTCCCACATCGGGCTCCCTGCTCAGCAGGGTGTCTGCTTCTCCCTCTGCCCTCTTCCCTCTCGTGCTCTCTGTCTCTCATTCTCTCTCTCTCAAATAAATAAATAAAATCTTTAAAAAATAAATAAATAAATAAATAAATAAATAAATAAAAATAAAAATAAAAAAAAGCTTCCCTTCTCTAGCTTAAAAAGTCCACAGCATTTAAAACTGTAGTCCAACTCTTCTTTTA
>NW_027704881.1:0-339 GCF_054177405.1 Leptonychotes weddellii | reverse complement strand
ACCTTCAATGCTATCCCGATCAAAATTCCAATGACATTTTTCAAAGTGCTGGAACAAACAAACAAACAAACAATTTGTATGGAATCAGAAAAGACCCCGAATCGCCAAGGAAATGTTGAAAAAGAAAAACAAAGCTGGGGGCATCACATTGCCTGATTTTAAGCTATATTACAAAGCTGTGATCACCAAGATAGCATGGTACTGGCACAAAAACAGACATATAGACCAACGGAACAGAATAGAGAGCCCAGATATGGGCCCCCAACTCTATGGTCAAATAATCTTCAACAAACAGGAAAAAATATGCAATGGAAAAAAGACAGTCTCTTCAATAAATGG
>NW_027704880.1:0-339 GCF_054177405.1 Leptonychotes weddellii | reverse complement strand
CGGGAGGCGCAATGGGCGGGACGCGTGCGTGGAAACGGCCCAATGAGGGGGCGGCGTGGAGGGCGTGGCCAGGAGACCGGGGTGAGGGGGCGGGGCTTGCCGGGCCGCCGGGTCCCTTCCACGCCTGCGTGGACGCGGAGGGTGGAGGACGGCCGCTGCCAGTTTTTAGGACTTTGCAGTTCCAGTTGAACCCGGAGTGTAGTTGTGTTGCTGTTCGGTACTAGTATTTCGAGGCAATCCCCTCTTCCGGTCGAAAGCGCAGTTCTCTGGCGTGAGTCCCCGGACCCGCAGCATCGGCAGCACCTGGATAGTGTAGGAATGCAAATAATCCGATCCTGC
>NW_027704879.1:0-339 GCF_054177405.1 Leptonychotes weddellii | reverse complement strand
GGCAAGGAAAGGAGCAGTCTTGGTGGAAGGAAAAGCACATGCAAAGACACAATGCTGAGAAAGTAGGAAGCATCAGAGAATCTCAAGTGATGTGGCACAGCTGAGGCATAGGAGTAAAGGAAGGCAGACAGAGACCTACCTGCCAAAGGCAATGATACATCACTGGTTGTCTACTTAGTCATATCTCATTTATTACTGCAATGGAGAGTGAACAAGGATTTGACACAAGGTGGGCCATGCTCATATGTACGGTTTTAAAAGATCACTTTGGTAACCTTGAGGAGGATAGATTAAAAGGATGAAAGACTGGAGATGAGATGACCAGTGGGAAGTCTTCAG
>NW_027704878.1:0-6167 GCF_054177405.1 Leptonychotes weddellii | reverse complement strand
TCTTTTTTTTTTTTTTTTTAAAGATTTTATTTATTTATTTGAGAGAGAGAATGAGAGACAGCACAAGAGGGAAGAGGGTCAGAGGGAGAAGCAGGCCCCCCGCTGAGCAGGGAGCCCGATGCGGGACTCGATCCCGGGACTCCAGGATCATGACCTGAGCCGAAGGCAGTCGCTTAACCAACTGAGCCACCCAGGCGCCCCAAAGGACTGCCTTCTTACTGCTATCCTCACATGACTGAGGGAGAGAAATAATTTCTTTCATGTCCCTTCTTATAAAGGCACTAATCTCATTCATGTGGGCTCCACTCTCACACCCTAAGTCATACCATCACTTTGGGATTGGGGCTTCAATATATGAATTTGGAGGAGACACATTCAATCCATAGCACTGACTGATTCTCTTTATTTGTTACTAGTCTATTCATGTTTTCTGTTTCTTCTTGAGTCAGTTTTGGTAACTTGTGTGTTTCTTTTTTTAAAGATTTTATTTATTTATTTGAGAGAGAATGAGAGAGAGCACATGAGAGGGGGGAGGGTCAGAGGAAGAAGCACACTCCCTGCCAAGCAGGGAGCCCGATGTGGGACTCGATCCAGGGACTCCAGGATCATGACCTGAGCCGAAGGCAGTCGCTTAACCAACTGAGCCACCCAGGCGCCCAACTTGTGTGTTTCTGGTAATTAGTGTATTTCATCTAGGTTATGTGATTTTTTTTGGCACCAGTTTTTCATAGTATTTCCTTAGAATTCTATTGATTTTATGTAAATTTGGTATTGATTTTCTCTGCTATTTTTCTGTTGGTCAGTCTAGCTGAAGTTTGTCAATTTGGTTGATCTTTTCAAATAACCAACTTTTGGTTTTGTTGATTTTTTAAATTTTTTCTTCTCTATTTCATTTTTTCCATTATTCTCTTTTTCTTCTGTTTGACTTGGGTTTAGTTTACTCTTTTTTGCCCTGGTTTTTTATGGTAGAAGATTAGAAGAAGAAGGTTATTGATTCGAGATATTTTTTTCTTTTTTAGCATAGGAGTTTTCAGGTAAAAATTTCTTTCTGAACATTACTTTCATTTAGAGGGAGTAAACTCTTATGAATGATTAAATTTTGGTATGTTGTGTTTGTTTTTTATTTATCTCAAAGTACTTTCTAATTTCCCCTGCAATTTCTTTGACCCATTGGTTGGTTATGTAAGAGTGTGTTGTTTAATTTGCACATATTTTGGATATTTCCAAATTTCCTTTTATTTTTTTTAACTTACTATGGTCAGAGAACATACTTTGCATGATTTGAATGTTTTAAAATTTATAGAGACTTGTTTTGTAGCTTAACATATGTTCTATCCTGGAGAATGTTCTATATGCACTTGAGAAGAATATATAGTCTGCTGTTTTGGGGTTGGATATTCTGTAGTAGTTTGTTTAGTCTAGTTGGTTTATGGTGCTGTTCAGATATTCTCTTTCCTTGCTGATATTCTGTCTAGTTGTTCTATTATTGAAACTGAGATATTGAAGTCTCAAACTATTATTGTTGAATTGTTGCTTTGTTTCTTTGATTCTGTCAGTTTTTGCTTCATATATTTTTAGGGCTCTATTGTTGGGTATATCTGTATTTATAGCTGTTACATCTTCATGATGGATTAAACTTTTTATTATTATATAATGTTCTTCTTTGTCTCTAGTAACCGTTTTTGTCTTAAAGTCTGTTTGGTCTGATGCTCTAGCTCTATTTTGTTCCTCTTTGTGTGGAATATCTAATTCTGTCCTTTTACTTTCAATTTGTCTTTTAATCCAAAGTGAGTCTCTTGTAGGCAGCATATAGTTTGATCATGTTTTCAAATCCATTCTGCTAATCCCTGTTTTTGGGGGTTGCATTTAATCCATTTTCATAGTATGTAATTACCAATAAGGAAGAACTTATGCCGTTTTGCTGTTTGTTTTCTATACATTTTATGTCTTTTTTGTTTCTTATTTCTTCAATTACTGTCATGTTTTGTGTTAAATAAATTTTTTTAAATTTAATTTAATTTTATTGTTATGTTAGTCACCATATAATACATCATTAGTTTTTGATGTAATGATCCACAATTCATTGTTTTCATATAACACCCAGTGCTCCATGCAGCACGTGCCCTCCTTAATACTCATCACCAGGCTAACCCATCCCCCACCATCCTCCCCTCTAAAACCCTCAGTTTGTTTCTGAGTCCATAGTCTCTCATGGTTCACCTTTCCCTCCGATTTCCCCCCTTCATTTTTCCCCTTCCTTCTCCTAATGTCCTCCATGCTATTCCTTATGTTCCACAAATAAGTGAAACCATATGATAATTGACTTTCTCTGCTTGACTTATTTCACTTAGCATAATCTCCTCCAGTGCCATCCATGTTGATGTAAAAGTTGGGTATTCATCCTTTCTGATGGCTGAGTAATATTCTATTATATATATGGACAACATCTTCTTTATAATAAATTTTTTATAGTATACTATTTTCATTCCTTTGTTGTTTTCTTTGCTGTATATTTTGAGTTATTTACTTAGTGGTTGCCCTGGAGATTGCAATTAACATTTTAAGTTGTAACAATATAGTTATTATTCATACCAACTTAATTTCATTTGTATACAAAAAATTTGCTCCATTCTCCTCTTTCTTTCTGCTGTTATTGTTATAAAGTGTATCTTTATACGTTATTTGCCCATCAACATAGACCCATAATCATCACTTCACACAGATGCGTATTAAGATAAAAAGAAAGGAGTTACAAACAAACAGAAATGCATTTATATTGTGTGTTTTTTTTTAAAGATTTTATTTATTTGAGAGAGAGAGAGAGAATGAGAGAGAGAGAGAGAGAGAGCATGAGGGGGGGAGGGTCAGAGGGAGAAGCAGACTCCCTGCCGAGCAGGGAGCCTGATGTGGAACTCGATCCTGGGACTCCAGGATCATGACCTGAGCCGAAGGCAGTCACTTAACCAACTGAGCCACCTAGGCGCCCTATATTGTGTTTTATATTTAGCCATGTATTGCCCTTAGTGGTGTTCTCTATTTCTCTGCATGGATTCAGGTTACTAGTTAGTGTCCCATCACTTCTGCCTGAAGAACTCTTTTTGACATTTCTTGTAGGGCAACTATGAGCCCTCAGTTTTTGTTTATCTGGAAATGTCTTAGTGTCTTCATTTTTGAAGGACTATTTTTGCTGGATAGAGAATTTTTTTTTTTTTTGGATAGAGAATTATTCCTCAACAGCTGTTCTTCTTAATTTCAGCACTTTGAATATGTCGTTCCATTGCCTTATGGTCTCCACGGTTTTTGATGAGATATTAGCCCTTAGTCTTGTTGAGGATTCCTTGTACGTGATGAGCTGCTTCACTTTTGCTGCTTTCAAGATTCCCTCTTTGGTTTTTGCCAGTTTGATTATGGTACATTTAGGCTTCTTACTAGGTTAGTGTAACCTTTGAATGCTATATGTGGATAATCATTCCATTAGTAAGTAATGATAACATCTCTTTCTTATTACTCTTTATTATTGTTTCTTTTTCAAATTCCTTGTCTCTACTGGGAATACTTTTAAATATTCAGCATTAAGTGTGATGCTTGCATCAGGATTTGCAAGGTCCTCAGTTGAAGCGAGTTGTCAGGGAAGCATGGGAAACACTTGTTGCTGAATTGTTAGTAGGTTCATTAATTTTGACTTTAATTGAATTTGCTGTCATTTAAAATAACTTATTTCTACATAAACTAAAAATACTATTTTAACAGTGGGTGGTATGTTTGATAGTGTGTAGAAAATTATCATTGCCTTTTCTTCCCATCAGGAAGCTATATCCATGTATTAATTTTTCAAAAACTTGAAGTCATAACACACAGTCAGATGGTAAAATTTTAGCAGGCCTCCCTCCCTACCTTCTGTGGCCTTCAAAGTATCTCTCTTGGTCCTTAGAATTCCATAAAACACTTTGATAGCCTGATCTAGGACATAGTCCTCCTCTTCTTTCACATAGAGCATAATTGGGACTTGCTCTCTATCATATAGAAATTGTGAAGTCATAACTGGAACCAGAGTATGTTAGGCCAAGGTGCTTCCCACTATCAGGTGTGAACTATGAATATTAAATCTGATTACTAACAGTCAGTAATCAGTGAATCCTTATCATACATGGAGGTTTTACTCTTGTTACTGTTAGACTTCACAATCTGGGTATTATTTCTCCACCCATTTTGCAGGTGATTAAATGAAAACTTTGAGGAATTAAGTAAGTTACATGTGGTAAATGTGGGCTTGGCGTAGGCTCTGCTTGAGATTGTTTTTTCCTGCCTGAGAATTTTAGCTGCCCCTGCCCACCCAGAAACCCACGAACTAAACAAAACTCAAAGCAACAGTAGAAATAAAAGTATTGTGCCAGATGGCTAGCACCCTGTAACAGGTTTAGCCTTGCTATTTGATACTAAAAAAATTTAAGTTTGAAATCCTGAGTTTTTGATTCTTTGATTAAGTAGTGCAAGAAAAGAACTAGATGATTTCAACATTTTTTTTTCCAGTTGAAAGAGGAGATTGATATGCTTAGTGTCCAGCAGAATTTTGTTGTAAACTCTCTACCTTTGCTTTGTTGTATGATGTGAGCCAGGTCATGACCAAAATGAGAAACTTCATTTGTAGTCATTGACCTATGTGGAGTGATGATATAAGTTCTCTTTCAGAGAACCACAGACACTGATGGAGGGCTACTATTTAGGCTGCATACAGGATATCTAGACAGATGTAAGGTTTTCTGTGTGAAATACTAATGTTCTCATTCACTGAATCAGAACTGTACCAACTAATTGGCACAGGGGCTGCACTTATGTACATTTATAGAATAAAATTGGTTAAAGCCTTTTTTAACTGCTTTTCCAGCCCTTTGAAATAACCACACACAAAACCAAAGAAACAGTGAAATGTAAGGCAGCCCTTGTATGTGAAATTCTATTGTGTTGCTGGCTGCCAATAAAAGTTGCCCTCTCTGTGTTGCCTGTTCTTGCCCAAGGGTAGGGTTTTACTTAGAATAATAACTTAATAATTATGTTAGATAGCTCTTAGCTCCATAAGGTGCAGTCTATATCGTGTTGTTTTTGGTATTTCTAAAAAACGTGATTAGCATATTGCCCTTAAACTAGGGACCCCCTCTCAGATGCCCATGGGGCCAGTCAGGTAACTAAGGAGGAAAGTGAGCAGAGGGCAGTCAGTGCTGCTTCTGCTGCTAATGGTGATTCAGCCCTTCTGCCAGTTTGTCAGAAACCAGAATTTTCTGCAATTTTCAATTTTTAGTTTATTGAGGTGAAATTTACGTGTAACATAAAATCAATCATTTTAAAGTGAACAGTTCATTGGCATTTAGGACATTCACATTGCTGTGCAGCCACCATTTCTACTTGGGTCCAGAACATTTGTATCACTCTAACAGGAAAGTCCATTCACATTTATAGGTTTATCTTCTTTCCCCATTCCCCAGCCTGTGGAAGCCACCAATCTGCTTTCTGTCTCTGTGTACCTACTCTGGATATTGCAGGTAATTGGGGCCATATACTCTGTGGCTCTTAATTTCTCCTTCATTTTTGAAGGATAGTTTTATAGGATACACAATTCCTGGATGACTGGGCTTGATAAAAGCATGGAAGATATTAGAGAAACCCTTTCTGGAGAAGTAAAAGAACTAAAATCCAACCAAGTAGAAATCAAAAAGGCTATTAATGAGGTGCAATCAAAAATGGAGGCTCTAACTGCTAAGATAAATGAGGCAGAAGAGAGAATTAGTGACATAGAAGACCAAATGATGGAAAATAAAGAATCTAAGAAAAAGAGAGATAAACTACTACTGGATCATGAGGACAGAATTCGAGAGATAAGTGATACCATAAGACGAAACAATATTAGAATAATTAGGATCCCAGAAGAAGAAGAAAGAGAGAGAGGGGCAGAAGGTATATTGGAGCAAATTATAGCAGAGAACTTCCCTAATTTGGGGAAGGAAACAGGCATCAAAATCCAGGAGGCACAGAGAACCCCTCTCAAAATCAATAAAAATAGGTCAACACCCTAACATCTAATAGTAAAACTTATGAGTCTCAGAGACAAAGAGAAAATCCTGAAAGCAGCTCGGGAGAAGAGATCTGTAACCTACAATGGTAGAAACATTAGA
>NW_027704877.1:0-339 GCF_054177405.1 Leptonychotes weddellii | reverse complement strand
TTTTTTTTTTTTAAGATTTTATTTATTTGAGAGAGAGAGAATGAGAGAGAGAGAGAGCATGAGAGGGGGGAGGGTCAGAGGGAAAAGCAGACTCCCCGCCGAGCAGGGAGCCCGATGCGGGACTCGATCCCGGGACTCCAGGATCATGACCCCAGCCGAAGGCAGTCGCTCAACCGACTGAGCCACCCAGGCGCCCTGAGTCAGATTAATCTAAAAAAAAACTGCTTCCCACCCCAGCATAAGCTCATTAATCAGATTCATTTTTTACTACTGTTTTTTGTTTCAGATGCTACACACAATCGTCATTCAAGAGTCAAAGGCACAGTTCTCATTTACATT
>NW_027704876.1:0-339 GCF_054177405.1 Leptonychotes weddellii | reverse complement strand
AGGGAAGCTCCAAAACTTTTTTGGGAAACAGGGTGAGAACAGCAAATTCAGTCCCCACCCTGGATCATCCTCTCCCTCCTATGTTATCTGTGGGCAATGAAGGACAGGGGGGCCTGAAGTCATCACACTCTCACACTGAACACAAGCCTGCAGAGTGTATCCAGATAGCTGAGTGCAGCAGCCAGACTTTTCAGCCCCTGACACACAGCATCGGAGCTCAAGTCAGACCCAGTGAGACTGTAACAAAAAACACATGTGGCCCAGAGGTGCCCACAAGGCAAGCTGCGGCTGGACATGGGCCAAGGCATGAGAATGTGGGTTCCAGCAACAGAGTAGAAA
>NW_027704875.1:0-339 GCF_054177405.1 Leptonychotes weddellii | reverse complement strand
GGTTAAAAACTAGGTTTGACAGCCAAAGAAACAGCCAACCCATTATCCAGAATTCTAATCTGTAAAGTTGTTAGAGCCCTTGGAATTATTCTAGATTTCCCATCCTAGGAGAGGATGATACTCTGAATTCTATCTTATTTTGCGTCCTTTGGGCTTCTAAAACTCAAAATAGATCCATCAAATAAATTTTAAGTAGATTGGGTCACTGCTCCCAAGACCCTGATTTTACTGCTTTCCTTCTTTTCTTTAAAAATGGTTATACCAGTTTTCAGCAAGCGTACATCTGCACCTTGGGATGCCAGGAAGACGAGGAAGCTTCTGCCCATGGAGAGTAGGACT
>NW_027704874.1:0-339 GCF_054177405.1 Leptonychotes weddellii | reverse complement strand
CCGTATTAGCTTGATTTTATACCTTGTTAGGATAGATCTCTGGAAAGCCCACAGTGGATCCTGAACCCAGGACCCTGAGATCATGACCCGAGCCGAACACAGACACTTAACAGACTGAGCCACCCAGGCGCCCCTGAATATATGATTTTTTTATTTTATTTTTTTATTCTTATGTTAATCTCCATACATTACATCATTAGTTTTAGATGAAGTGTTCCATGATTCATTGTTTGTGCATAACACCCAGTGCTCCATGCAGAATGTGCCCTCCTCAATACCCATCACCAGGCTAACCCATCCTCCCACCCCCCTCCCCTCTAGAACCCTCAGTTTGTTTTT
>NW_027704873.1:0-339 GCF_054177405.1 Leptonychotes weddellii | reverse complement strand
CCCCACCCCCCACTCCAACAACACTCAGTTTGTTTCCTGCGATTAAGAATTCCTCATATCAGTGAGATCATATGAATTACAAGATATATTTATTGAAATTTTCAGAGATAACCATCTTTGAAAATGTATTTATGTGTGGCTTTGTGATTTTCATTTAAAAAGTGCATTTGAGGGTGCCTGGGTGGCTCAGTCAGTTAAGTGTCTGCCTTTGGCTCAGGTCATGATCCCAGGGTCCTGGGATCGAGCCCCACACTGGGCTCCCTGCTCAGCGGGGAGTCTGCTTCTCCCTCTGCCCCTCACCCTGCTTGTGCGCTCTCTCACTTGTGCTCTCTCTCTCTC
>NW_027704872.1:0-339 GCF_054177405.1 Leptonychotes weddellii | reverse complement strand
TTTTTTTTTTTTAAGATTTTATTTATTTGAGAGAGAGAGAATGAGAGAGAGAGAGAGCATGAGAGGGGGGAGGGTCAGAGGGAGAAGCAGACTCCCCGCCGAGCAGGGAGCCCGATGCGGGACTCGATCCGGGGACTCCAGGATCATGACCCGAGCCGAAGGCAGTCGCTCAACCGACTGAGCCACCCAGGCGCCCTGAGTCAGATTAATCTAAAAAAAAACTGCTTCCCACCCCAGCATAAGCTCATTAATCAGATTCATTTTTTACTACTGTTTTTTGTTTCAGATGCTACACACAATCGTCATTCAAGAGTCAAAGGCACAGTTCTCATTTACATT
>NW_027704871.1:0-339 GCF_054177405.1 Leptonychotes weddellii | reverse complement strand
GATGGTGATGATGGTGATGATAGTGGTGATGGTGATGATGGTGATGGTTGTGGTGATGGTGATGGGGTGATGATGGTGGTGATGGTGGTGATGGCGATGATGATGGTCATGGTGATAATGGTGGTGATGGTCGTGATGGTGATGATGATGGTGATGATGATGGTGATGATGTGATGATGACAATAAAACAACTATTACTTTTTTGAGCATCAACCATATGCAAGGAACTGTACTCAGTGCTTTACATGTGTCAGCTCATTTGATGAGAGGTAGTACCTGACAGGCATATTATACCTATTTTACAGATGAGGAAACTGAACCAATAGAGGCTGAGTAACT
>NW_027704870.1:0-339 GCF_054177405.1 Leptonychotes weddellii | reverse complement strand
CTGTGTCTCTCTGTCAAATAAATAATAAAAATAAAATCTTTAAAAAAATTCTTTAGTTTTGAAAATGATACACAGTGATAAGAATCTAAAGATTTTTAATACCGTATGAACTCTCATGTGTTTTGTTTCTACGATAGAATTAGATCGTTACGGGGAAAAATGCTTTGGTGAACCTTTATATATTAAATAGGTTCCTTAAAAAGGTCTGTACAATTCATACTTTAAATCTAGAAGAGAGCCAGATGCAGCAGGACATGTAGTTTCAACAAACTTCCTGCAGAGTAGATCTCCTATAATGTAAGATCTCCCTTTTAGTTTCTTCCTGATTGTTATGTATTA
>NW_027704869.1:0-339 GCF_054177405.1 Leptonychotes weddellii | reverse complement strand
GATACTGCACCTGTAACGTCTCTATAAGATGTGGCATATATATCTACAACAGAATATAACTCAGCCATACAAAAGAATGAAATCTTGCCATTTACAATGACATGGATGGAGCTAGAGTATTAGGCTAAGTGAAATAAATCAGTCAGATACAAATACCGTATGATTTCACTCAAATGTGAAATTTAAGAAACAAAGTCGGTGGGGGGGGAGAGGCAAACCAAGAAACAAACTCTTAACTATAGAGAATAAACTGATGGTTACCAGAGGGGAGGTGAGTGGGGGGATTAATGAGCACACTTGCTATAATGAGCACCGGATGGGGCGCCTGGGTGGCTCAGT
>NW_027704868.1:0-339 GCF_054177405.1 Leptonychotes weddellii | reverse complement strand
GTTTTCCCCGCAGATATCTACCCAAAGCCCAAACCCCCGTACCGCCCCCAACCTGGAATGCCGGACGACAGTGGAAGTAAGAATTTTCAGCCTTAGGGCTCCTTTCCAACCTGGTTTCGTGAAGCCCGCCTTGTCTTTTGGGGGGTGGGGGGTTCATCAGGCTGCTTTTGAAATAAGGAGCAGCTTGCTGTGCGGGAAACCGAGTCACACTCCTAAGCAGGGGAGGCCAGAAGGTTGAACCGACATCACTCATTTTATTTCCCGTTGCTCTGAGCGCTGGAAAATACCGCGTGATCGGGGGTATTGTATGTTCTTGTAATGGATTTTTAATTAGGCTGA
>NW_027704867.1:0-6169 GCF_054177405.1 Leptonychotes weddellii | reverse complement strand
GCTTAGCTGACTGAGCCACCCAGGCACTCCACACTCACACTTTTTTTTTTTTTAAGATTTATTTATTTATTTATTTGACAGAGAGAGATACAGCGAGAGAAGGAACACAAGCAGGGGGAGTGGGAGAGGGAGAAGCAGGCTTCCCGCCGAGCAGGAAGCCCGATGCGGGGCTCGATCCCAGGACCCCAGGACCATGACCCGAGCCGAAGGCAGATGCCTAACGACTGAGTCACCCAGGCGTCCCTCACACTCACACTTTTTGACAAACAATTTGCCTGGGAAATTAGCTGAGGTCACATATCTCCTATTAGATAAATGGAAGACAGCATATGAATATTTCAAAAAAGCAATGTTTAACTATTTAAATTTAGCTCGGAGTACTACAGTTTGTTCAAACTCCATAGAGAAGGGCCTGTAGAAAAACAGGCTTATTTTCATTGTTAGGTACCCAGAACTGGGAGTTTCATGAAGCCAGAAGGGATTTATTATTTAATTATAAAATATTTATAAATATTTGCATTAGCAAATCAAGCATCTTTTTTAGAATCTAGATTCTAGGGTAACAGGATTAGCAGCCGCATTTGCCAACATTGGGATAGGGAGGGGCAGCTCTCTTAGAAAATGACCGCAAAATATCCCAAGTGGTAGGAAGACTGCGGGACACAAGAGTACAGAGTCCCCTACTGGCAAGAAAGGACAGAGACCAAAATGAAGGCGTTCAGGTAGTGCTGTCAGAAATAATGAGGGGTCAAAAAGTGAAGTTAAGTTTAAGGCTGACAAGGCAGATCAGATTTATTGCCATCCTTGGCAGGAGAAGCCGAGAATTTGCAGAGCTGGAGGACCTTGGTGCGTCCTGAGAGACGGGTGTAAAAGTTTACCCAACTGGTACAAACAAAGATAGATGACCTGAGTAGGCGGCCCAGAATCATTAAAGAGGTGGAACCAGCAGCCGAGTCACAAACCAGAGTTACAAGTGTTGGTCTCACAGGGGAGAAATGAATCTGTTAGCGTACAAGTGGCGATCGGGGTCTGAGGGGCAAATGTGGCCCACCATTTCTCCAAAACCAGGAGTTTTTGAGATGGTAGTGTGTTGAAGTTCCTGGCCAGGAACCTGAAGGTGAGTATTCATTTATTATCTACCTTCCCAGAGCCCTCCTTTCCTCCCCCCGGCCCCCGGACTTATTTACCAAAAAGCTTAGGAGCTCTGGCTTTATGATGACTAATGGAACCTCAAAGAGGTCAGTATTAGGCATTCTATTTCCCTGAGGGCAAGGACTGTGGTTTTTCAAAAAATCTTTTCAGGGGCACCTGGGTGGTACAGTCGGTTAAGTGACCGACTCTCGATTTTGGCTCCGGGCATGATCTCAGGGTCTTGGGATTGAGCCCTGAGTTGGGCTCCATGCTCAGCGCAGAGTCCGCTTGGGACTCTCTTTCCCTCTCCCTCTGCCCCTCCCTCTCCTTGCCTTTCTCTCTTTCTCTCTCTCTCAAATAAATAAATAAATCCTCTAAAAAATTAAAAATCTTTTCAGCTCTGACCCTCCCTAATACAATGCCTGGTTCATAGTCGATGCTTAATCCATATTTGTGAAGTAAATGGATGAATCATTAAGCCAGTGGGAGGTTTATAATTTGGTGATGTCTCAGAAGGGTAATTTACTTATATATTCATTTACTTCTCAATTTATTTCTATTATGTCTTTTTCCACAAGGGATTTGAAAAAGCTTATAAGAATACATACGATCAAATAGAAAATGTAAATAATAAATAAAGCCAGGATCATTAAAAACATGCATTAGGCAAAGACAAGTCAGTGGAGTAGAATGAGTTATGCAAGCAATAGGGCTCTGCATAATTATCTGAGCCACAGATTCAGATCTGAGTTTTCTGCTGAAAAAAATGAAGGCCCAAAATGATTCTCTTGACTACAAAGGCAAAACATTCTAGTTTCTCAAGCTCTTCCTGGAACTTAGCTCTAAAATAAATTTCTGGTGTGGAGCTTTATATCTGGGATATTGAGTGATGTAGTAAACAGTGTCCTCAATGATACTCTTTTATTTTTTTTAAGGTTTTATTTATTTATTTGAGAGAGAGAAACAGAGAGCATAAGCTGGGGAAGGGGCAGAGGCAGAATTAGACTTCCCACTGAGTAGGGGGCTTTGGCATGAGGCTCGATCCTAGGACCCTGAGATCATGACCCGAGCCAAAGGCAGACACCCAACTGACTGAACACCCCGGTGCCCCTCAGTGATATTCTTATAGCAAATCCTATAGGGCTTTTTAAAGGTTGTGTCTTATAGCATAAAAACCTGGGGTTTGTCCTATAGTGCAACTCACGGAAGTAATTTTATAGGAGACCAAGGAAATATGGTGTAAGACGAAAACTTTCTAAAATTTTAGCTAAATAAAAAAAAAAATAGATCTCGGAAACCCAGAGGATTGCAAGTCCTTCAACACTTCCCCATTGAGATCCCCTCTCTGAACCAGAACTTTCATAGGGGTTGGGAACAGATCATTGGAGTTAGTATCTTCTTTCAAGACCTGAAGGATCCTTGTTCTATGTCATTCATTCAGAGTAGCAACATATACTATTGTCATCAGATTAAATTTTTTTACAAGCTTTTATGAAAATGGAAGTATCTAACCAAAACTATCTTTAAACTTTGGCTTAAAACAACAATGACCATTATTATTATCTTTCATGGTTATAGGGGTTGACTGGGCTCAACTAGGCAGTTCTTGCTCAACTTTCCTCATGCAGTTATAGACAGTGACTGGGGCTGGAATCATCTGAAGGCCTGCTCACTCCCACGTCTGGTACCAGGTTAAGAAGAGTTCATCAGCTGGGGGCTGGGACATCGAGGCTCCTTGGGCAACTCTATGTGGTCTCTCCACATGCTTTCCCCCACAACATGGGTTCAAAATAGCTGGACTTCTCACACAGGGGCTCAGCGGAGGGGAGAAAGAGAGAGAGAGAGAATGAGATGGAAGTCATATCATCTTTTTTTGACCTAGCCTTGAAGGTCAGTCATGCACTGTCATTTCTACAACATTCTATTCATTGAGGCATGCACAAAAATCTGCCCAGTTTCAAGAGGAGAGGAAATAGACTCCAGGAGACGTAGATGGGGAAGTGACAGGGTTTGGAAGAGCATGTGGGACTAGAAATATTGTTGCAGACATTTTTGTCAAATACAATCTGCCACACACCCCTCATTTCAAAGGTCCACCAAGGGAGTACCTATATCCAAGATAGGATTTTTCTTTTTTTTTTTTTTAAAGATTTTATTTATTTATTCATGAGAGACAGAGAGGCAGAGGCAGAGGGAGAAGCAGACTCCCAGTGGAGCAGGGAGCCTGATGCGGAACTCGATCCCAGGACCCTGGGATCATGACCTGAGCCGAAGGCAGACGCTTAACCGACTGAGTCACCCAGGCGTCCCTAAGATAGGATTTTTCTTAAGGACCCAATTCTGAGCCTTCAATACATGAATAAATGGAAGTCTTTCAAGTTTGTTTGTTTTTTTTTTATCATAGAATGTAGATAAAGTGACTTAGCATGGAAGATTTTCAAAGAAGCTTTTTCCAATCACTCACCACAGACATAGAAAAAAACTGCATAATGCTTCCATGACAAGCCCAGTTTTGAACGTGAAAGCCATTCCTAGTTCACATCTCCAGCAGGGAAGGAATGCAGCCAGATCACCCAATGGTTTTCTATCATTCAAAGAGCTGTTAAAAGGAAAGTGTGGGAAGGGGGAAGAATAGATTCCTGCTTTAGGCCCTTCAATACAGTTATCTGGTTTTCCAGGAGCTAGATCTATCTGAAGACAGATACTGACTCTTGCTAAGATGTTAAAATGCAGCTTTTGTATAAGAACCGATAACTAGGAATTAATACTGTGTTCAGGAAGCTTTGCCTAGAGTAAAGGAGTAAAGGCCAAGAAGAGGTAAGTTAAAAACAAACAGGAAAATTCAACTCTATAATTCATTTATTTAAGTTTTAAAGTCATACCCATTTCATTTCAAGAAAGGTCACTAATAATCTATGATGTATAGACTTTTTATTCAAGTATAATTAACATACGGTGTTATATTAGTTTCAGATGTACAATATAATGATTCAACAATTCTATACATTACTCAGTGCTCATCACAATGAGTGTACTCTTAATCCCTTTCACCTGTTATTTTTTTTTAAGATTTTATTTATTTATTTGAGAGAGAGAGAATGAGAGAGAGCACATGAGAGTGGGGAGGGTCAGAGGGAGAAGCAGACTCCCTGCCGAGCAGGGAGCCCGATGCGGGATTCGATCCCGGGACTCCAGGATCATGACCTGAGCCGAAGGCAGTTGCTTAACCAACTGAGCCACCCAGGTGCCCCTCACCTGTTATTTTTGATCATTATTTTCCGTTAAGTAATAGTAGAGTATTTGTGCTTGCAACTCTGTTGAATCTTGTATAAAGTATCAATCCAGAAATCCTCACTCTGACATATTTTAAGGAAGAAATAGGCATAAAGTTTAGATGGAATGTTTAACAAACAGATGGCTCTATATTTTGGAGGAAGTAATTTAGAACAGGCTTTGCATAATTTTGATAGCAGAAAGTCTTCACCTGCTACTTTATTTAAATTAAGGCTTCTAGCCAAATGGAATACAGGAGGAGATGTTCCTGGGTACCAACCTTAGAAACTATAAATTTCAATGTAGTCTTAGGATGATACTAGCAGGAAGAAAGGGAGGCCTCCCAGTTATCAACTGAGATTTGTGCGTATTTGTGCTGACCATAAATAATTATGTCTCCAGATTTATCTTCTTTATTGGTTCTGACAGTAAAAATCCAGGCGTCCTACAATGTTCATGAAATTGGATTTTAGGCACTGGTTTAAATTTGAAGAAATCCCATCTGATCCTTCTGCATTCCTTTTATACACCACTGCACCAACCCAAGTAAAAATCAGAGGAATATTAACTAGAATTCTGAGCTCCCAGAACTCTAACTCCACCAGCCTCCCAGATAGATGTCCTAAGAGAGTGCTCCTGAAACCCTCCTTCTTTGGAGACTAAGTGGGGGAAATGCACTTGAGATATTGTAGGAAGAGTAGAAACTTCTGTTCTTGTTTTTTTTTTTAAGATTTTATTTATTTATTTGACAGAGAGAGAGAGACAGTGAGAGAGGGAACACAAGCAGTGGGTAGTGGGAGAGGGAGAAGCAGACTCACCGCTGAGCGGGGAGCCTGATGTGGGGCTCGATCCCAGGACCCTGGGATCATGACCTGAGCTGAAAGCAGACGCTTAACCACTGAGCCACCCAGGCGCCCCAAAACTTCTGTTCTTGGACCCCCTAGAGTGGGCATACTCATTGCTTACCTAGTGGTTCCTTGGGAATAGAACTCCCAGTGGGTTTTTCTTTTTTTGGTAACTTTTATGGAGGGACAATACATATACACCAAAAGCACCAAACCTAAGTGCATAGCGTGATGAATTATTGTACGCACATACACTTGCGTCACCACCGCACAGTTCAAGATGTAGAAAATTCCCAGCACCTCAAAAGATTCCTTCTTACTTCTTCCCAGTTTATACCCCAAACCATGGGGAGGTAATCACTATTCTCAGTTCTATCATTATTGACTAGTTTTGACTGTTCTTAAACTTTGTATAAGTGGAAACGTTTTCTCTTAAATTGGCTTCTTTCACTCAGTTTAATATTTATGAGATTCTTCATGTTGTTGCATGTACCAGTAGTCTGTTCTCTTTTTTTAATCACTGTGTAGTATTTTATTTCATGCATATACCACAACTTATGTATCTATTCTTCTGTTAATTGTTGTGGAGTTGTTTCCACTTTGGCTAATACAAATAAAGCTGTCATGGACATTCTTAAACACGTTCTTTGTGGGCATAGCTACTCATTTCTCTTGAGTAAATTCCTAGAACTGGAATTGCTATCATAGGGTTGGCAGTGTTTAGCTTTAGCAGAAACTGTCAAGTTGGCAGATATAACATTTTACACTCTCATCAGCAATGTAAAGAATCTCAGTTCTTCCACATATTTGCCATCATTTGGCACTGTCAGTCCTCTTAAGCCAGTCATTCTGGTTGGTGTCTGGTAGTATTTCATTATGGTTTTAAATTTACATTTTCCTAGCGAGTAACATTGCTGAGC
>NW_027704866.1:0-339 GCF_054177405.1 Leptonychotes weddellii | reverse complement strand
TCAACACCCCCCTCACTGCAATGGGCAGATCATCTAAGCAGATCAACAAGGAAACAAGGTCTTTGAATTACACACCAGACCAGATGGACTTAATAGATATATTTAGAGCATTTCATCTTAAAGCAACAGAATACACATTCTTCTTTTTTTTTTTTTTTTTTAAAGATTTTATTTATTTATTTGACAGAGAGAGACACAGCGAGAGAGGGAACACAAGCAGGGGGAGTGGGAGAGGGAGAAGCAGGCTTCCCGCCGAGCAGGGAGCCCGATGCGGGGCTCGATCCCAGGACCCTGGGATCATGACCTGAGCTGAAGGCAGTCGCTTAACCAACTGAGCCA
>NW_027704865.1:0-339 GCF_054177405.1 Leptonychotes weddellii | reverse complement strand
CTTGAATGTATTGTGGGAGGGAATGGAGAAAATCTCTGGGCATTGCTAGGTCCTGTTCTTCTTTATTAAACTAATTATTGAATAAAGTGAACAGCTCAGCTGAAAGGAGAAAAAAAATATAGTCTCTAGGTAACAGAATAGTCAAGGGGATTGTGACTAAACTTGAGGATTAAATAATATAAAATTGTTGGATTCAGTGGCTGGGACTGCCTGTGTATTTCATTTTGGGGAAAGACTGAGAACTTCTTCATGTGTAAGTGTAGCTTTGTAGATGGGTGAAAATATGGAGGTGTGTTGTTAAATGGAACTTCCAATGTGGGTAAAGTGGTGTATATGGAA
>NW_027704864.1:0-339 GCF_054177405.1 Leptonychotes weddellii | reverse complement strand
GCGTATGATGATCTCGACTCTGTGAGGGGTCTGCCCTTGTCCCAGCTCACAGGGGAAGAGCACCCTGGTGGGCTGTGCTCGCATCCGGCGTCTGGGTTCCCGGGGCCGGAGCTTTGTTGCTGCTTTGTTTGTTGAACGGAAGCTACAGAAACACCTCCCCACCCCAGAAGCACTATGGGCTATTAAAGTAAGAGTACCCAACCCGCATGTTAAGCAAAAAAAATCAGGCTTCAAGATCACAGGTAGATTGTGATTGATAAAAGCAGTAGAGAGATGAAGGACAAGTAATATTTCTTTTCCCTGCTTTTTCAGTTTTGGAGGGCTTATATTTAAAAGTTC
>NW_027704863.1:0-339 GCF_054177405.1 Leptonychotes weddellii | reverse complement strand
ATAAATACAGTTTCTTAGTCATGCAAGCCACATTTCAAGTACTCAAGAGCCGTGTGTAACTGGTGGCTACCATATTGGTCAGCACAGATATAAAACATTTCCATCTCTGTAGCAAGTTCTATTAAATAAGGCTGTCCAAGAAAATATGAGAAGGGTTCCTGATTTTTTTTTTTTTACTGATAATGATAAACATTATGTTAGGAAAGGAAAGGACTAAACATAAAATGGGAAACTGGTATCAGGCAAATGTACCTGTGTTTTTAGAAGTGAATTCCTTTAGATATGCAGGTCTTTACATAGCCACTTTGGTTTGCTTACAGGAAAACAAAACAAAACACA
>NW_027704862.1:0-339 GCF_054177405.1 Leptonychotes weddellii | reverse complement strand
TGGGGGAGAGATGTGGTCAGAGTCGGACTATTACTAAGGTAGAGCCAACAGAACCTGACCGAGAGGAGGTGACATGTGTGAGAAGTCAAGGCTGACTCAAAGGTTCCAGGCCTGAGCAGCTGGAAGGACAGACTTGCCAGTTGTCAGGAACTGAGATGGGGACGCTGGCGAGTGGGGGGTGGGGGTGGGTGGGGGGGACATGCTGAGTGTGAACAGGAGGGGCAGAGGCCACGAAGCTCCCACAGGAGAGGCGTTTGTTGGGCCACACCATGGAATATTGTAGAGCTGCAAGGTGAGGAACCGAAGTCAGGCCTGCTCTTCTGGAACATGGCACCCTGC
>NW_027704861.1:0-339 GCF_054177405.1 Leptonychotes weddellii | reverse complement strand
TTTAGAGTAGAATTTTAAAAGAATGATTTGTTCACCCCCAAATGATCCCATTGCTAGTGCTTTCCTCCTGGACTCTTCTACACCCACCCACCATCCTACATTTGATGAATAAGGGCTACCCCTTAGAGTTGCCTTGACTGATCAACCATGTTCCTGCTGCTCTTCTCCCTCCCTACCATAACATCTTGTTTGTGTCCTCCATGACCCCAACTCCAGGCTGTAATTATCTTTGTCAGTTGTTTGTTTACTTTTGTTCTTTACTTGTCCCATTAGAATGTATTCAACATGAGAATATTAATCTCATCTCCCTTGTCAACCACCAAAAATCCAATGCCTGGC
>NW_027704860.1:0-339 GCF_054177405.1 Leptonychotes weddellii | reverse complement strand
ACAAAGGAATATAACTTTCAAGATATAACAAACATTAGCACCTACTGCATTACATCTTAAAGTTGCATGTGTTTAGGGGCACCTGGGTGGCTCAGTCGTTAAGCGTCTGCCTTCGGCTCAGGTCATGGTCCCAGGGTCCCGGGATCAAGCCCCCCTTTGGGCTCCCTGCTCAGCAGGAGGCCTGCTTCTCCCTCTCCCACTCCCCCTGCTTGTGGTCCTGCTCTTGCTATCTCTCTCTCTGTCAAATAAATAAATAAAATCTTTTTAAAAAAATAAATAAAAAATAAAGTTGAATGTGTTGCTTTAAATTGGGGTGGTGATTTCTTCATGTAAATACAG
>NW_027704859.1:0-339 GCF_054177405.1 Leptonychotes weddellii | reverse complement strand
TGCTTAACCAACTGAGCCACCCAGGCGCCCTCCAAAAATAAGAGTTTTAAAAGTGATACAGAAACTAAAAATGTAAGGAACCCACTCGCTCCGTTTGAAGTGAAAGAAGACCAAGACTTTGACGTGCAAATGGCAAAAAGTATGAACCAAAATAGCACTAATTCTAAATTAGACATTGGACGTATACCTCAGTCTAGTGATTCAGAAAGCCATTTTGACAAAAGGTTTTCCCGCTCCAATGAGATGAGACAAATGGCTCAAATAAAAAGGCACCATAGTTCTGCCGTTACAAACATTTACAAGAAAACAAAAGTCTTGTTCCAGAAGCCATTCTGTGCA
>NW_027704858.1:0-339 GCF_054177405.1 Leptonychotes weddellii | reverse complement strand
CTACATATTTGAATTTGAATGATTCATCCCCAATCCCTAGAGGATTTTTACCTGGCATGCTTATGTGTTTAATACCTGGCCCTCTTCTAGGGAACGACACTGCTTGAAAGAGAGACGGTGAACAAACTTCCTTATGGAAGCAGTGAGGACTGGACCAAAAGACTCACAAGGAGGTCCGGAGCCAGGAAGGTGCAGAATAGGATAGGGCATTGGAGGGGTAAGTGGACTAGGTCCGGGTGTGTGGCGCTAGAGTCTGGCTGCCATGTGCTGACTTCGCAGATCAAAACTGACCACAACTTTCGTGAACCACTGCGGACCTTGGGCAAGTGACCCCCCCCC
>NW_027704857.1:0-339 GCF_054177405.1 Leptonychotes weddellii | reverse complement strand
TGAATAAACCAGATCCATGGGAGCAAAATGAAAATTTGTAATGCATAGTAATAATAATGGTAATCCCTCGGGCGCCTGGGTGGCTCAGTTGGTTAAGCGACTGCCTTCGGCTCAGGTCATGATCCTGGAGTCCCTGGATTGAGTCCCGCATCGGGCTCCCTGCTCGGCAGGGAGTCTGCTTCTCCCTCTGACCCTCCCCCCTCTCATGTGCTCTCTCTCTCAGTCTCTCTCTCTCAAATAAATAAATAAAATCTTTAAAAAAAAAATAATGGTAATCCCTCATATCTGTATAGAACTTAATAGTTTACAAAACACTTCCATTCCTATTCCTTTATTTGA
>NW_027704856.1:0-6170 GCF_054177405.1 Leptonychotes weddellii | reverse complement strand
CGGGGTGCCTGGGTGGCTCAGTTGGTTAAGCGACTGCCTTCGGCTCAGGTCATGATCCCAGGGTCCTGGGATCGAGTCCCACATCGGGCTCCCGGCTCAGCAGGAAGCCTGCTTCTCCCTCTCCCACTCCCCCTGCTTGTGTTCCTGCTCTCGCTGTCTCTGTCTCTGTCAAATAAATAAATAAAATCTTTAAAAAAAAATAAAAAATAAAATAAAATAAATTAAAAAAAAGACTTCAGCAAATAAAAAAGATAGACTATTCACTTATTGAGATTCTTACTTTTCTACTTACACTAGAAAGACTCCAAATGTGTTGTTAAAAATTTCAATTTAAAGAAGGGGTGGGGGAACAGCCTTATGATACATCTGTCAAAATAAATATATAATCTTGGAAAAAGTATTTGAAATATGTATAAATCACTTTTACCAAAAAAAAAATTATGAACACTCCAGTTAAAAAACACATGAACTAGCAAACAACTGATAAAAGAACTCTAAACTGCCTAACAAGGAAATAAATCTTCTACTCTCACTAGTAGGCAAAGAAATGCAAATTTCAGAAGAATAAGATTCTGATTCATTGCAAAGCAGACCAGCAAAGATGAAAATGGATGGCAGCCAGTGTTGGCATGGTCATGGGTAAATGGATAAATTTTAAATACAGCCCATATGAAAATAAGTGTTCAACCTTTCCTCCAGCTGGGAGGAAAGTGAGTTATTTCTCAAAGGCCTTAAAAATGTTATTTTCTTCTGACACAGCTGTTACAGCTCAAGAAATTTCTAACAAAGTGATGAACAAATGAGCTTTAAGTACAATAATGTTTGCTGTAGTATTGTTTACATGACAGAAACAAAAACAAGCAACAATCTTAATATCCCAAAATAGGGGATCTGTTAAGTAAATCATAACTGTAGCAAAGACTATATCTAGCCCACTTCCCGTTTCATTGTCTTCTTTCATGGCAAACACTAACAACGCGCTTGGTGGGTGGAGCCAGGTCAGAAAAGGCCATGTGGCCTCTGCCTGCTTCTCTCAGGAAATACCTTTTTTTTTTTAAGATTTATTTTAGAGAGAGAGCGGCAGTAGGGGGGGTGCAGAGGGAGAGAGGAGAGAAGAGAAACTCAAGCAGACTCCATGTGGAGCATGGAGCACAATGTGGGGCTCGATACCATGACCTCAAGATCACGATCCAAGTTGAAACCAAGAGTCAGACGTTCAACAGACTGTGCCACCCGGGCATCCCTCTCAGAGCATTCGTGGAACCCAGCCACTATGCTGTAAGGAAGCCCAAGCAACCTTCAGAGGCCCACGTGGAAAGCAAATGAGGCTCCCAACCCACAGCCCCAGTGGGGTGCCCACTGAATGGCTAGCACCAACTCGCTGCTCATATGAATGAACCATCTGGAAAATTTATTCTCCAAACCCACTCCATCTTCCCAGCTAACACGGCCTTGCTGGAATTACAGATTTGTGAGCAAAATGAATTACTGTCCTTGTGTAAGCCACTATGTTTTGAAGTAGTTTATTACAGAGGAAAGATGAGTGAAATACAGCTTAAGTATATAATGAAAGATGAAAACTTTCCAGGCATAAAAAAATTTTGTACAGTAATAGCCATAATTTTAAAACATAGAAACGCCCACAAGTGATGAGGTCCAACGTATTTCTTCTTGGTGTAGTGGATGCAGCCATTATTAACAATCTTGCAAAACTAAAATAATTTATGATTTTGATTGGGGAAAAAAAACTAGACAAACTATAACAAATACTAAAAATAAAAGAAATTATATACTAGATTTGTTTGTAACACAGTAACTCTGAGTCCCTTGAGAAGATGCAGTATATTACAGACCACAATTTTGGATTGAGGCCTAAAAACATCTTGTGCCCTAAATAAATTCTCATTTAGTCATATCTAAAAAAAATGAACAGTCTGATTCCCTACCACTAACTGCCCAAGACTCCATAATTAATCTTAAGCAACATGCACCACACCTCTAGAACAGTATTAGTCTTAGAACACTTGAGGAGGGAAGATTATAGGCTGCAGGCAAAGACACAGTGCCAAGGATGAATAATCAAAACTACCTTTAGAGAACCAAAAATGACCTCAGGTCACTTCAGTTTGCAGTCCACTATGTATTCAGCTTTGATTTAAATTCACCTTGCCATTCAGCTCAACATACCTAAATATTACATGTGGGGGAAAAAAGCAGAAGCCGTGTAGGTCTATAACCAAACCACAGCAAGACGAGTTTATGTCCAACAATCAAATGGTACTTGGCAGTGATTTCACAGTGGACAGATCTACCTAACGAAGATGAGATGATGAAATATTCAGAAAGCTAGGAATTGGTCCAAATATGTGAAGCTTCCAGAGCAAACAAAATGAAACCTTCATCAAAATTCAGCAAAAGGATAAAACATCCTGTACTACATCCCATAAAGACAAAACTATTAGATAAATAAAAATAATGATAAGGTCGAAAACTTCAAAATTTTCTCCTGCAAATCTCAAGAGGGAAAAATTGATCTGCTTCCATCGATTGTCACAGGTAAAAATCAATGAGTACAGCCTAGCCATCAACGGATAATAGTCTCAAGGAAAACAGTGAGAAATCATGGACACGATTTTTTCCTGTTTAATAGCAACGGAAATAAAAAAATGTACTGATTAAATCTCAAATTGTTTTTGGGCTACACTTTCCTTAAAGTTTAGCCAAGTATCTAACTAAAATGTCTCACAAAATACATTTATTAATGTAGACGGACTAAAAATACCACAATACAAACTCATAGTCTGATGAGTATGCAGAAATTACCATCTTTTAAATGCTTAATTAGCGACCACTGAGTCAGTATGCCTAGTGACTCTGAGAAGAAAAAAAAAGCCTGAGAAGGCTTAACATTCAGATTTTTCTAAATTTTACATGCACAAAATTTCTCAGTGATCTTTCTTGGTACTTCCAAATAACAGTGGTCTACAGCTTCTGGTTTATTATTAATTGCTATTGTGCTACTTGGGCAAAACATAAAATCTGAAGCAACAACTTCAATCTAGATTGCCAAAATAAAAATGGACAGCAGCTACTGTCAAAATTAATAAGGCAAAAAATTTTCAGAAGGCAGTATTTCTAGTCAGTAACACTCAGAAGGAAGCCGTTCTTACCAGTGAGCATGAACAAACTCACCTGTGCAATACGCTATGCCTTTAAAAATTAATGTGTAAATCTTTAACTCCCAAAGCATATAAAGTCCAAAGGATGCATTACTGATTATCCAGCTACAAGGTACATTTGAGGTCACTTACCTTAGGAAAAACATAACCCAGGCAGATGTTTGAATCTATGTAACTTAAACAAGTTGATGTGAGTTTTCAAAGCTCAATTAACTGAAATACAGCAGAGTTCCAGGAGTTTTATATGCTGTCAATTTTCTAACATTAGCAATCAGACACTGAGTTTTTATGGTAAGCTTTTTTTTTTTTTTAAGTCACACCAGTGATTTATTTACAAAGTGGCTGACTAGTTTACTGTAACTTTCATATACTTACCCCTTTACATTGTATGCCTTTATATACACACATAAGCGTGCATTTACATATATGTGTGCATATGGATGGATGGAGGGAGGGAGGGAGACAGTCACTGCAGGTTTAGAATGACATACTATTCTATCAACCTGATTCTCATTACTTGGCCTTAGCTTAGTCAAACAATATTTGGTTGTCTGCAGTTCATTCTCTGATAGAAGCCTCAGGAAGAGCTCACAGGAACTGATCTCTTCCATGTTCACACATCTACCTGTGGTTTTTATAACAAAGACCCAATGTAACTGAATATAAAATCCTTGGCTAATATCTTTTCTTAAAAATCTTAAATACCTTAGGAGTAAGTGGAGCTGAATTGTGACATCAAGGGTCACTATGGAAATGTCCGATGCCAGTAAAATTGTCGTTTCCTTAAAAGTGACTTGCTGAGATTTAAGGTCCTTTTGCCTAGATGCTCAAAGGAGTTTTCTTTAAACTGTCATCTTATTGCTATTGTAGAATGATTTTCCTAGATACGCTACGTGTCCTTTTGATTTGTCCATTCAAGTACGCTTTACTCAGGAAAATGTTGTCTGGATCATAGTTTTTAGTATTTGTTCTGTTTTAGTGACTTAGTTTTCTTCTTTGTATGTTGGGTTATCTTTGTCTCCTCTATATCTAAGACTGTCACTGGGATGCTTTTCATCTTAATCTTAATTTTTTTTTCACTTTTCTCCTTTCTATTCCTATTATCCTTGTAAAACAAAAGTGTTAGTGCCTATTTCCCTTTGTGTTCCTTTATAAACTGTCTTCATTACTGCTTTTCCCCTTATTTTGGAATCTTTCCTGAGATAACGTCATCTTTTTGTACTTTCCTACAGCCCAGTTCTCTTCTCCACTCTCCTATTTCTGACTTGTGCAATTCTTCCATAGCTTCCATGCCAAATTTCCTAATTCGTTTCAGTTTTTTTTAAATATTAGGTTTGGAAGTTTTCATATGCTTTGTGGCCATGTTTTTATTACTAATCCTCCATTGTCCAGGGGGATGTTATTCAGAACCACTTATTCTTACCTTCCTATATACTCTTTTACACTATCTTTTCATGGATTTTTGACCACAACCCTTTTGCTTTGTTGGTGTCTGAATGAAATGGATTTTCTTGTACTTTTGAGAAGGAGGTTCTACTGTGGACAGTGAGGATAGACCAGGATAACTTGTTATTTTTGTGATTTGAGGGCTCTTTCCTCTGCTGTGACTCTGAAATGTTCACACATATGGCCTCTTAGAGTGAACTCCACAGCACCTCCTCAGAGCTGTCTTCTCCAATGTCCTCTACATCTTTTCTCTCAGGGTTCCCACCATATTTAATGTGCATTCTAGTCCTGGTTTGTCCAGCGTGGAGTGCTCTCCTAGGAAAGAGTTTTTCTTGGGTATTTCTGAAAACATGGAAGGGCTTATGTTACTCTACTTATGTAGACCAGGGTGGGCCTCTCCAGTCTGTCTGTACTCAACCACACACTAGAACTTAGGAATTCTCCCCGACTTTTGATGACTAATCTAAGAACTGCATGCCAGGTTTTCCACTTTGGAAAATGAGTGGGGAATTTTCTGTTAGAGAGTGAGTACTTGCTGGAAATTCTTGGATTCCCCAGTTTCTGGGACTGACCGAACGCACCTTCTCCTTCTCTCCACAACCTCCCAAACAGGTGACCCCACACTGCCATCCACAATTTCACCGCACCCACTCCTATTCTGGCATTTGTGGAATAACTTGACACCTTTATGAGGAGATCTGAGGAGGTGAAAAAATTCTATATAGCAGCAACATTCTACCTCCCCAAATCTACCCCAACAGGACCACATTATTTTATGATGTTTACCTTTGAGTTTTTCTCAGTTTCAACAGAATTCATAGGCAAGGGGCTATGACGTTGATTCTATCATCTGAATAATCCTGTCATAAAATATTATAATCTAAAATCAATTACAAAGCGACAATCTCAAATATGGACTATCTGGACAAGCCAACAAGCATATAAATATTTTTAAGTAACTATTTTAAGTGTATATATGTATCCTACTCAAAATCCACTCATTGCACCAGGTTGGCACCACTTGGGAATAAGCACAAAATGACCAGCAATCAGATCTTTTTATACCACTGAGGGTTGCTGGAAGGTGAGTGGGGGATGGGGTAACTGGGTGATGGGCATTAAGGAGGGCACCTGACATAATGAGCACTGGCTGTTATATGCAACTGATGAATCACTAAATTCTACCCCTGAAGCTAATAATACAGTATATGTTAACTAAATTGAATTTAAATAAAATACATGTTACAAGACAGAAGAAAGAGAAATCAAGGAGTCGATCCCATTTACAATTGCACCCAAAACCATAAGATACCTAGGAATAAATCTAACCAAAGAGACAAAGGATGTGTACTCAGAAAACTATAAAATACTCATGAAAGAAATTGAGGAAGACACAAAGAAATGGAAAAACGTTCCATGCTCATGGATTGGAAGAACAAATATTGTGAAGATGTCAATGCTACCTAGAGCAATCTACACATTCAATGCAATCCCCATCAAAATACCATCCACTTTTTTCAAAGAAATGGAACAAATCATCCTAAA
>NW_027704855.1:0-339 GCF_054177405.1 Leptonychotes weddellii | reverse complement strand
TGTTTCAGAGGTACAGATCTGAGATTCAACAGTCTTGCACAATTCACAGCGCTTACATTTAGTTTTGTAAGAAACTTCCAAACTGTCTTCCAAACCGGCTGTACCATTTTGCATTCCCATCAGTAATGGAAGAGTTTTCTTGTTTCTCCATACCCTCACCAGTGTTCAGTATTGCCAGTGTTTTGGAATTTGGCTATTCTAATAAGTTTGTAGTAGTATCTCATTGTTGTTTTTATTTGAAATTCCCTAATAACGTGATGTTGAACATCTTTTCATATGATTATTTGCCATCTGTATATCTCTTCTGGTGAGATGTCTATTCAAGATTTTTGCTAATTT
>NW_027704854.1:0-339 GCF_054177405.1 Leptonychotes weddellii | reverse complement strand
GTGGCAGCCCCCTCAGGGGCCCACTTCAGGGCAGGGTCCGGGAAGATCCTGTTGGATGATGTGCAATGTGTGGGCAGTGAGAGCCACCTTGGGCAATGCGTGCACAGAGCTGAGGCCGGGCACAACTGTGGGCACCTGGAGGACACCGGCATCATCTGCGCAGGTGAGGGGCTGGCTGGCAGTCCTCATTTGGAGGGCTACTCCTATCCCCTCACTTCTCATTCCTCCACACACACAATGTAGCACAGCCTAGAAATGTCAGTGGATTGAGACAGGCAACTGGTGTTGTCTACATCCTTTCAAAGTTATGCATCAGCCTGACCATCCCCTTGACTGCAA
>NW_027704853.1:0-339 GCF_054177405.1 Leptonychotes weddellii | reverse complement strand
TCAAAGAAACTTAAGACATGTTTCTTGCCATTGCTTCAACCCCGGAGAAGCGAATGTGCACAAAGTGACAGGGCAGCAGTGTTTAATGTCTGATCATGTCTGATTAATTTATCCAAAATCTGAATCCTTCCCACCAGATTCATTACTAAACATCTCCTGCCTGGTAATGGGAGAGCCTCGAATGAGGTTGTCCTGTTTCTGAGATTGCTCTCCTGCGGTCTTTTCTCAAAAGAATAAGCAGAATGAGGACCAAAGTGAGATCATGTCACTGCTCTGTTCAAAAATAACAACCTTTAATTTGATGTCATAAAAGATACCTGCCCCGCCATTTGCAACGAC
>NW_027704852.1:0-339 GCF_054177405.1 Leptonychotes weddellii | reverse complement strand
GGGGAGGAAGCAGAGTCTGGAAGCCATCCTCAATTAGCTGGTGGCAGTGGCTTCCACGAGGAGGCCAGGGTTCAAGAATATACTGTGACATGGCGAGGCTCAAGTCCGGCCTTAGGGGGTCAGAGTCAACATGACCTGGAACTGAAACTGATCCACAGACGGGCAAACGTGGGTGCCGTCTACACATGCCCTTGCCTCAGAGACCCTGTGCAAACCCACATCTTTGTCCTTTTTGCCTTCTAGGGAATTCTAGGCCGGACAGGTATCAGTAGCTTTGGCCCTAGTGAAGAAAGGAAAGGTAGAGACATCCGTGACCTTTTAAATCTTCGTTTTTCTACC
>NW_027704851.1:0-339 GCF_054177405.1 Leptonychotes weddellii | reverse complement strand
GAGAGGGAAGAGGGTCAGAGGGAGAAGCAGACCCCCTGCTGAGCAGGGAGCCCGATGCGGGACTCGATCCCGGGACTCCAGGATCATGACCTGAGCCGAAGGCAGTCGCTTAACCGACTGAGCCACCCAGGCGCCCTGGCTTTGATAATTCTTTATAGTGTATATTTCCTCTTTTTTTTTAGATTTTGTTTATTTATTTGAGAGAGAGAGAGAGAGCATCAGCAGTGGGGAGGGGCAGAGGGAGAGGGAGAAGCAAGCTCCCGGCTGAGCAGGGAGCCCAACGTGGGGCTCGATCCCAGGACTGTGGGATCATGACCGGAGCCGAAGGCAGACGGCTCC
>NW_027704850.1:0-339 GCF_054177405.1 Leptonychotes weddellii | reverse complement strand
AGGGAAGCTCCAAAACTTTTTTGGGAAACAGGGTGAGAACAGCAAATTCAGTCCCCACCCTGGATCATCCTCTCCCTCCTATGTTATCTGTGGGCAATGAAGGACAGGGGGGCCTGAAGTCATCACACTCTCACACTGACCACAAGCCTGCAGAGTGTATCCAGATAGCTGAGTGCAGCAGCCAGACTTTTCAGCCCCTGACACACAGCATCGGAGCTCAAGTCAGACCCAGTGAGACTGTAACAAAAAACACATGTGGCCCAGAGGTGCCCACAAGGCAAGCTGCGGCTGGACATGGGCCAAGGCATGAGAATGTGGGTTCCAGCAACAGAGTAGAAA
>NW_027704849.1:0-339 GCF_054177405.1 Leptonychotes weddellii | reverse complement strand
AGTGGTCTGTCAGCTTTCTTGGCTCTAAATGCCGGAGCTGAGCGAGCCCCGTTCATCATGGACTCTGCAATGATGGGAAGGAAGAGAGGAGACTTCTCTGTCACACTCGGGTGTGGTGGGGGGTTCAGAGGAGAAATACTGCATCTGCTTTCTGTTGCCGTCCGTTCGGGGCTGTGATGGGTATGTGTGCATGTGGGCACGTGGAGCCTCAGTCAGAGCCGTGCACACCAGCGGGGGAAGTAAGAGTAGGAGGAGGGTAAAGCTCCTGTTAGCGGAGAAGCCTGGGGAAGGATTGAAGGGAGAGGAGGTGGACTCAGTGCAAGTCTTGAATACAGAGGG
>NW_027704848.1:0-339 GCF_054177405.1 Leptonychotes weddellii | reverse complement strand
GGGAGCATCTGGAGCACTAGAGCCTACACAGCAATTTCGAAGCTTTTCTTTTTTAAATGCAGGTTTCAAGACAGTCTCCTGCCATCTCTATTTATCCCAAGAAAAAGGATTCTAATGAAGTCACCATGGGTGATGGGGCTGAGCCCAGCGGTCCTCTCCTGCAGGGAAAGGCGCTCAGAGAAGGAGGTGAGCTTCACCTTGGCGATTCCTCTCCCTGCAAAATGAATACAAACATCTTGTGTCATGACCCCTCCCTTCCTGTTCCACACATTCAGCATGTTTGACACTGTTAGCAGCCTCAACGTGGGCCCAGAGTCCATCAGCAAGTAGATTTTTTTT
>NW_027704847.1:0-339 GCF_054177405.1 Leptonychotes weddellii | reverse complement strand
AGGACTTGACAGATTAGACATGATGGGCTTTGAAGGAAAATGAGAAGTCAAGACACCTCCTAAATTTTTAGTAAGGCTTACATGGGGTGTGTGGTGCCCCAAGAGGAGAAAGAGGTTTTGGATGTGAAGATAAGACCTGATTTTTTTTTTTAAAGATTTTATTTATTTATTTGAGAGAGAGAATGAGAGAGAGAGAGCATGAGAGGGGGGAGGGTCAGAGGGAGAAGCAGACTCCCTGCTGAGCAGGGAGCCCGATGCGGGACTCGATCCCGGGACTCCAGGATCATGACCTGAGCTGAAGGCAGTCGCTTAACCAACTGAGCCACCCAGGTGCCCCGA
>NW_027704846.1:0-339 GCF_054177405.1 Leptonychotes weddellii | reverse complement strand
ACATAAAAGAATTTCTAGATAAATGGAGAGAGATACCAAAGATATAATAATGTAAAAATTACTTAATCTGTAAAATGATGAAAACCTGATAAAAATTTTAATGCAATGAATGAATCATTGAACACTACATCAAAAACTAGTGATGTACTGTATGGTGGCTAACTTAACATAAAAAAATTTTTAACAAAGGGGCGCCTGGGTGGCTCAGTTGTTAAGCGTCTGCCTTCGGCTCAGGTCATGATCCCAGAGTCCTGGGATCGAGCCCTGCATTGGGCTCCCTGCTCAGCAGGAAGCCTGCTTCTCCCTCTCCCACTCCCCCTGCTTGTGTTCCCTCTCTCT
>NW_027704845.1:0-6171 GCF_054177405.1 Leptonychotes weddellii | reverse complement strand
GCTTTTCTGTTCAGAGAGTTGTTGCTCTTCTTTTCTTCGATCTCCTGTTGAGTTTGTAGGTGTTCAGAATGGTTTGATCCCTATCCAGCTGAATTCCTGAGAGGAGACGAAATCCAGGTCTCCTACTCCTCCGCCATCTTCGCTAGTCATATTTCTTAAAGAAAGTAGTGTTTGGGGCAAGAAATTTCCATTTGAAGCTAGAGTTAGGTTTTCCCTCTTGAAAAACATTTTCCCCTTTGAGAAACATGTTTTCTACTTAATTCAGAGTTTTCCAGATTTATAACAACTTGAGCTGATGAATCTAGGCTCAAGAGTATTAAAGAAAGAAAAAAGAAATCTTACAGAAGTTTTGACACAAAATACTTCTGCAATGCAACAAGGCATCCCCACTTTTGTAGAAGCTACAGAGTTGGCTGGACTCCTTGGGCCCAGAGGCAACTGGCCCTAATATTGAAAATACAAAACAATGAAATACAATGTAAATGATCTGTCATTCCAAAATTATGCCTCCATTCCCTAGGTCTGCAGGGGAGATAGTGTTTATTCATTGAACAAATATTTATTTAGGCCAATCGTATGTCAGGTGAGTGGTGAACATGATGCTTGGCAGGCAAGACACAGGGTACACAGAGAAATATTTACTAAGTCGGGCCACTGATTTTAAGACAACATAGTTTTCAGGTCAAATTTTGATTCTGCCTCTCAACAGTCATGTAACTTTGGCAAGACACTTCACCTTGTAGGGTCTATATTCTCACCTGTCAAAGGGGATTAAAAATGCCCATTTCTAAGGGGTATTGTAAGGATTATAGAGGATAAATTATATAGTGGTTAGTATACAGTCCCTAACATGAAGCCACTATTATTATTCTTAAAGATATTCTGGAATTTAAGAGAGTTCTTATCAAAACACCCTTGTTGGATCATATCCTAAGATGTAACACTTATGGTTTTAGAATATCAGACAATCCAGACATAATAGGACAGATGACAAGCCCTTTGGGTCTGGGGAGGGCCGAGCACCTGAGGTCACAGGACCCAGCAGAGATGGACAGAGGATTTCGAACACGAGACCACAGATACTCAGCGGGAGCCATTCCAACATGCTGCCTCAGGGTGCTCTGTGCTCAAGGTTGGATGGAGAGTCAAGGACTAAGGTGATCTTGGAGTCTCAACCAAAGCAGCTTCCATCATCATGGCTTTATGCCCTGCTTGTTGAGTCGCATGATGCACTGAAATTGGTCATCTGTGGGCGGATTTTTGGGCAAAATGCACCGCTGAGTCCAGGCCTTGCCTTGGTGAACCTTGCTCATGGGCGATCCATCTGGGAAACTGGTGTTCTTCCCCATTTTCTCTTGTATCTCAGAAACATAATAGGCAAGTCAAAAATGACTTTGTAGACGTCTAGTGGATTCATTCTCCAATTGGTCGTGGCAAACTGGACTTGCCAGCAAACATGAGTGAACAGTTGCCTTAAACTTTCAGTTTCTAGATCCTGACCTATTCACACTCTAGTGGAGAAGGCGGTGGTTTGTTGTAAAAATACAGAGTATGTGAATGTTTAATTAACAAATGGAACAATTAACCAAACCAGTTACCTGGCTCATGAGCAACAATGTCACATAGTCCCATGTCATGTTCCTGGGGATGGGACAATAATGCATCATTGCCCTGGCTTGTCTCCTCCCATTAGAGCTTTCATGTACAACATGGTAGCAACTGTTTTCATGGATTCTCAGAGGGACCTTGGCCTTTGTCCTTCCAGCAATTTTTTCTCTTTCTTTTTCTTCAGTTCCTTCTGGTTTTTTCTCTTTTCTTTTCTTTTTTTTGTTAGAAAACAAAACGATTAATCATTATGAAAAACTTAGAAAGTACAGGTGAGCAAAAAAGGGAAAAAAAAATGTGTCCAAAATTCTGCTCAACTTCTTTGTGGCTTCTTGAAATCAGCAGACAACTGGGATGTATGGCTCACTCACCAACACTCTGCTTTGGGTGGTGACCTTTGATCACCATAATACCGCTTATCCCATGTTCCAGATGAATGAACTGATGTTGGGAGAAGTCTGGCAGCTTCCCCGGCTGGTAAGCAGGGACACAGGGTTTGATCTCAGGAGTTGTTACTCCAGACAAGGCAGCACGCAGGGCTGGGCCAGACCAGACCCGAGGCTGGCCATCAGTAAAGATCATTAAAGAGAGGGCGCCTGGGTGGCTCAGTTGGTTAAGCGACTGCCTTTGGCTCAGGTCATGATCCTGGAGTCCCGGGATCGAGTCCCACATCGGGCTCCCCGCTCAGCGAGGGGTCTGCTTCTCCCTCTGACCCTCCTCCCTCTCATGTACTCTCTCTCTCATTCTCTCTCTCAAATAAATAAATAAAATCTTTAAAAAAAAAAAGATCATTAAAGAGAATTGATGAGGACAATAGTTAATGCTTCATGCTACAGTCCTAGGGACAGCAACCAAGGGACTGCACCCCTCCCCTTGGCCCCCCCACAAAGTCATTACCCTAGGTACAGTCTCTAGCCCTTTGCCACTATGTCCATTTAAACATTTCTGGAAAGTTCTTCCTGTGTTCTGTGACTGTGCACTGACTTCTGGGGAGATCTTCTCTTCTCCCTGCAGGAACCACCACCCTCTGCCCCAGCAGAAGTCCCCCATGCTTGAGTTATTTCTTCTAGAGCAGGTCCTGGAGCGGGGTGGCAGGGCTGTGGGGAGACTGTATCCGATGCTTAAGGGGCCCTGTAGCCACCTGCAGACCTGTGTCATATGTGAGGCAAGGGGAGTGAGATTTTCTGAAATGTCAGTGTTCGTTTCTTATTTGTATTTCTTTTCTAGGGACATGTACCCTCTATAGCCAGGAACATGCTTGTCTCATAGACGATCAGAATTTTAACAATAGGAATGCAAGAGGAGAGAGTCACTGTTCGGCACTTGACATCCCAATTAGAATTCCTGAGTCCAGGAGGGCCCTGGAAACCAAGTTTAAAGAGAGAGAAAAAGATTTCCTAATCCTAGGGCCCAATCTGAAAACCTCACATAAGGTCATTGCATGCACGAATAAGTGTCCTTTGCCTAGTGGAGTGGGGGAAGAGGGGAAAAGTGTCTCCCTGACACAGGGAGAGGGGCAGGAGGTCCCTCTGAGGGGAACAGCGTGCTTACACTGATGCCTATACTCATGCATGGCTGGTGGGCTCTGGAAGATTCCCAGCCCAGCCTTTGGCAAAGAGGCGTGAAGCTCACGTATTTAAAATGACCAAGACTAGCAAAGACAGACTGCTCATAAGACCCCAGGGCCCTTGCACAGCCATGGGAGGGAGAAGAGACTTCTTAAAGAATGAAAGAGGCTGAATTTGGCACGAGTGGCTCCAAGTCAGATTTATTTTAAGAATAATACAGGTATATGATAGTTCTTGATAGTATGGGTAGTAATTATACCCAAGGGCAGGGTTAGTCATAGTTGAAGATGAAAGGGACTCATTATTTCCCAGAAAGTGAAAGGAAATGTATAGGGTTGCTGGAATGTGGGAAATTAAGGTTATAGCTTCTCCTTAGGCCATTCCTATAATTCCAGTGGAATCACCTTAAGTTCAAGTCTTACTTAGCCGCTAACACGATGAAGGTTGACAAACATAAAAAGAAAATTCTACAGTCTCTCTAACAGTTTAAGACATTTTTGTCTCATCAGCCATGTGTGCTCAGCTTTGGGTTCCTGCGTCCTGGCTGGGGAACTCCTTTCCCACACCCGACTCTCTTCCATCTGAGTTGTGTGTACTCCTGTTGCAAAGGGAACTGTTCTCAGTTGATGGCCCATGATTTGCATAGTGGAGTGCTCAGTGAGCTCAGAGGAATCCAAGCAGTCTGGGCACAAATGCGATCCTGGCTGTGCCAAATGGTGTTACTAGAATGCTCAAGGATACGTGTCAGGGGATGGAATCCCCATGGCCACGAAATACTTCATGGAAAGGGGCCTGTGGGGCTTGCCCTGCATTTCTATACACAGTGTCTGGACAAACAATAATAAACTTGACAGCCACACTGCCCACAACAGTCTGGTCACTAGTCTAGTGAATTGGAGAAAAAAAGGACCACTGGATGATTTTTTTTAGGATAAATTATTCAATAGAAAGATATATCCATTATTCTAAGACTCTAACACTCCTTGTTTTCAAAATCTACTCTTTCTCTTCTTCATGGCATTACAATGTTTCAGAAATGTGTTTTGTGATGTTGGTGACAACAGCAAGCAGCCCTTGCTCTATTCTGAGTGGTCTTACTTGGGAAAACAAAGTGTCAGTCACCCGCGTTCTTTATGAAATATTACTACTCCTTGAAAATCCCAAAGTGTGGGAGCTTCAGGCTCCAGAGTTTGGAGGCAAACAGTAGTAAAATTTATTTTTATTTCTTATTTTCAGGACAGCACTCCTACCAAAATGATGAATGAAACTCATCAAGCCTGAAGTCCACCTTTGTCCAGTTTACGGGGGATAAGTTAGATGTCACCAGGAGAAAGTAATCAGATAAAGTCACAAACCAGAACATTCCACCAGATAACCAGTTCTGCATGTGGGCCCTGCGGCTGGGTGTTCTCTGCATGGAAGGGTCTTTAGTGGGGTCCTCACTACTTACAGCTATGTTGACTGATAAAGTCCCCCAGTAGTTTCCCAGTGCCAAGGTGGGCAGGGTCCCGGCTGGGTGGCTGGCTCCCAGGTGTGGGGATGTGAGGATGCTGGAGAAGTGGAGACCTGAGCCAGGAGGCAGGGGAACCTCACACAGAGAACAGCCCAGAGCCCTAGTGAGGTTGCGTCCTCAGTGAAGGGATCCTGCAGTGGAACTCAGCCTCTCAAACCAGACAGAGAAGGACACGGACAACCACAGACTGGTTAATAGTGTTGTCAGTTCAACGAGTATTCTGATGAGTCACTAAATGAGTCACTAATTTCCACATGTCAGGAAACCCTACAGCTTACATATGAAAAAAATATACAACGTGATGAGGGTTCCCCAGATTTGAAACCAATCCTAAAAATGCTCATGGCATTTCCAAAAATGAGTTTTGAAGCTGAAAGTTTTCTAAACTATCAATAATTATAATTATTAACTAATCATTTTAATCTCTCATGATGTTGGGATGATAGAATAATCTTTCTGTTTCGCTCAGAGTGGTGTTATAAAATCTGTTATAGGTAGCAAAAACTGTATTAAAAGTATTAGAAGGTGTGTCAACAGTTTATTCATATAATAATTTTTTCTGGGAAAAATGAAAACCAGAGAGAGAGAGAGAGAGAGCAATACAAATGCAATTTTTCCCTCAGCAAGAAGTGCTTCTCTCGTTGGATTTTAATTGTCATTTGACAAAACAAAACCCAAAAAACAACAAAAAAGAAGTTTCACCTCCAATCCAAAATGCAGGAAAAAAAGTTCATGAAAGTGTTTATCCCAGTTGTATTTCTAATAGGGAAGAATGACTGAGTGTCTCAGGGTTGGGAATTGAGACATGGCCACACCGTCAGAGTATGCAGCTGTTAGCATTGTACTCTGTCTGAAGAGCTTTGAGTAACATTGAATTATTGCTATTACAACACATTAAGTTAAAAAAAAAAGCAGGATATAAAATAGTACATTTTATATGATTTAAGTTACATTAAAATACGTCTAGGAAAAAAACGGAAGATAATAAAAACTTCCATTACATCAAACTGCCCCAAAATCCAAGAGGGCCATTTCCTGAGCTCCAGGGAGGGTTGAGTCTGAAGGATTTCGGATGCTGACTTTTAGCACGCTGGACTGTCAGCAATAAATTCCAGGCTTCTCATGGGACGACTGGTCACAGAATCACATGATTCACAGGAATCAGCACCAGCCTCGCTCGAGGGTGACTGGTCTTCCCTTCTTGGAAGGCAGAAAGATGCTCATCAGCACTGGCTTCATGCAACCCGAGGTTCTGCAGAACCCCGTGGGCTCCCCGAGGGGCGGGGACGGTATGGAGGTGTGGGGAAGAAGACAGTCCTCACCCGGCTCTGTTTGTCTCCCTGACCGTGGGAAACCGGCACCCGTGGATGCATCGGTCAGGGTCAAGGCTCTGGGCCAGGAGAACAGGTCTTCAGGGCCAGAGAATCCTTTACCTCATGAGACACAGACACAAATATACATGTGCTTATACACAATACACACAAT
>NW_027704844.1:0-339 GCF_054177405.1 Leptonychotes weddellii | reverse complement strand
GGGAGCATCTGGAGCACTAGAGCCTACACAGCAATTTCGAAGCTTTTCTTTTTTAAATGCAGGTTTCAAGACAGTCTCCTGCCATCTCTATTTATCCCAAGAAAAAGGATTCTAATGAAGTCACCATGGGTGATGGGGCTGAGGCCAGCGGTCCTCTCCTGCAGGGAAAGGCGCTCAGAGAAGGAGGTGAGCTTCACCTTGGCGATTCCTCTCCCTGCAAAATGAATACAAACATCTTGTGTCATGACCCCTCCCTTCCTGTTCCACACATTCAGCATGTTTGACACTGTTAGCAGCCTCAACGTGGGCCCAGAGTCCATCAGCAAGTAGATTTTTTTT
>NW_027704843.1:0-339 GCF_054177405.1 Leptonychotes weddellii | reverse complement strand
TGCAGTCCCTGACTGACAAGGGCCAGAGCCTCTGAAGGGAGCGTGACACACCCCGCTGCCCTTTGCATGGCCGTGGCTGGCGGCAGGGCCGGGGGCTGGCCCTGGCTCGGGCTCTTCCCGGACCCTGCGCTGTCGGGCCAGCTGACCCCAGCATCTCTGTCCCAGAGGGGCAGCTGGTGCCTTCGGAGCCGGGGAGCTGCGGCCAAGCCGGTTCCCTCCTGCCCGCCCTCAGCCAAGGCTTCCTCTCCCTGTTCTTTTGCCCCCCTCCCCGCCCCAGTTCACAGCAGTTTCAAATTAAAGTACCTCTCAGGTCTGTGGTCTGCCCTCTCTGTGGGGTGT
>NW_027704842.1:0-339 GCF_054177405.1 Leptonychotes weddellii | reverse complement strand
ACCACGATTTAGCATTTAGCCAATCGTGGTTTTTTATATTGGAGTTAAGATACTCATATTTAACTTAAAATACCCTTTATATGGTATTTATTTTATATTTTATTTTAAACATTTATTACTCAACTGTTGACACAGAGCTGTTTTTAAGATTAATTAAGAGATCGAAGATGGTTTATAAGAGCGGTTATTTGAAGAGCAACACCCCATAAAAATTTTATTAGAACTATGTTGCGCTTTATGATTCCTCTTTTTAAAATCTAATAATAAACATAGATTAAATTTAACACCCATTTAAAAAATGGTTTTTAATCCCTTTAATTTCACATAATCTCTGTTGCC
>NW_027704841.1:0-339 GCF_054177405.1 Leptonychotes weddellii | reverse complement strand
ATTTTCTATGTTATTCAAAGAGTTCTAATGCATTACTATCATTGTTTATTTTGATGCTCAGTTGTCCCCAGTTTGGCCAGTGGGAGCTTCATGAAGTTGGCTCCTGTGTCCTTTTCACATGTCATCATAGGTCTTTGAGTGCTTCCTGCTTTCTGGCACAATAAGATGTTCCAGGCTCATCTGGTACTTTCCCTGCCCCAGCCCTGGAATCAGCCCTCTCTTCAAGGATCCTTGGCTCCTTTCAGTGGAGGACAGTATTTGAAGGCAGTCTCAGGGTACTAGGTATGCTCACTGCTATCGGGCTATTATGGCTCCCAGCCCTGTCAGGATACAGGCCGG
>NW_027704840.1:0-339 GCF_054177405.1 Leptonychotes weddellii | reverse complement strand
GTGGTTTTCTTATTTATGGGGAATTTCTCACAAAGTGATCATGGACATTTCACACACAGAACTTAGGAGCACCAGTCCAAGTATACAAGGGCATAAGTTGCCTGGGAAGAAATTTGGCCCTATGGGTCAAGAGCCTTAAATTCTTTTTTTTAAATTCTTTATTGTTATGTTAATCCCCATACATTACATCATTAGTTTTTGATGTAGTGTTCCATGATTCATTGTTTGTGCATAACACCCAGTGCTCCATGCAGAATGTGCCCTCCTCAATACCCACCACCAGGCTAACCCATCCTCCCACCACCCTCCCCTCTAGAACCCTGTTTGTTTTTCAGAGTC
>NW_027704839.1:0-339 GCF_054177405.1 Leptonychotes weddellii | reverse complement strand
AGTTCTAGGAGATGGGGATCACCAGTAGCCATTTTGGAGGTTGGCTACCACAGTGAGACTACTTCCCATGTGGTGTGGTTTATCAGGAGACACATGATGTTGTTTCTCTTTCTCTTTGTGATATTAGCTACTGATGATTAGTATGCTTTATCTGATAATTTACTAGGGGTAACAAATGCTGATATTCTTTTTTTTTTTTAAAGATTTTTATTTATTGAGAGAGAGAGAGAATGATAAGAGCGTAAGAGGGAGGAGGGTCAGAGGGAGAAGCAGACTCCCTGCTGAGCAGGGAGCCCAATGCGGGACTCGATCCTGGGACTCCAGGATCATGACCTGAGC
>NW_027704838.1:0-339 GCF_054177405.1 Leptonychotes weddellii | reverse complement strand
GAATTTCTCCGGCGGAAGGAGGTTTTCTGGTCCCGCGTTCCGGGGCCGAGTGTCCCCTGCCGCCAGACTCTCACCTCCCTGGTGTTGGTCCCCTGCAGGCTGGAGGACCCTCTGGTGGGTTGAGCCCGACCTGGGTGTCCCCTGTCCCCTGACTCTCACCTCCCTGGTGTTGGTCCCTTGTAGGGTCCCTAGAGGACCCTCTGGTGGGTTGGGCCCAATCTGGGTGTCCCCTGTCCCCTGACTCTCACCTCCCCGGTGTTGGTCCCTTGTAGGGTCCCTAGAGGACCCTCTGGTGGGTTGGGCCCGACCTGGGTGTCCCCTGTCCCCTGACTCTCACCT
>NW_027704837.1:0-339 GCF_054177405.1 Leptonychotes weddellii | reverse complement strand
TCGGAAAGAAACCTGAGCAGGTTGTAGGGAAAGGACAAGAGGGATAAACGTCGCAGCCAGCCAGCCAGCCAGTCAGCGAGGGCTTCTCTGGAGCTGCCGTGGCAAGGCGGCCACCCCGAGGGCCCCTGCGACCCTGCGAACCCCAGCAGCCACACTCGGAACCTGGACTTGCCCGCCTGTCATGAGGCTCTGCAACTCGCACCTCTGCTCTCTGTCCTTGGATTTGTCGTTGCTGTAGTAGTAACCTTTCTCAGTTTTATAAGAAATAAGGCCAGGTGACTTTCCTTAACTCTGTGCAACAATTTTCGGGAAAAGTAATGATTTTTCCTTATATATTCT
>NW_027704836.1:0-339 GCF_054177405.1 Leptonychotes weddellii | reverse complement strand
AAAGGCCATCTGCCCAGAGCCATAATGTCCAGATCAAAAATTCAAGAACAAACACAAGAGTCCAATTGTCCATATACAATGTTTTCAAGTAAACGAGAGTTAAGTTTAGAGATTGAGTGCCAGTGTGTACGTAGGAGAGAGAATTAAACAATGTAGGGAAAGCTCTTTCTGCTGGATGATCCAATGCCTCAGAGTAGCAGGTGGAAGGAATGAATCTGCCCTCACATAATGTCCAGTCCCATGAGCCTCTCATTTTGGGAGTTTCTTGCAACCTAAATGTCTCAAGACACAAAGCACACAACTTAATCTTGTGTTACCAAAAAAAAAAAAAAAAAAAAA
>NW_027704835.1:0-339 GCF_054177405.1 Leptonychotes weddellii | reverse complement strand
AGCTGTTCTAGAACAGCTTGATTGTTACAAATTTATAAGCTTTAGTTAACGTTGTTCTATTTCTTTAGTGGATATTACTGTAGTTCTAGATTTTATTATCAGCTCAAGTTTAAATGATGTACCTCTGATGCTGCGACTGTGGGGAAATGAACATAGACAAATTTTTGTGTAATCTACGTTCTTTTTTTTTTTTTTTTTTTAAGATTTTATTTATTTATTTGAGAGAGAGAGCATGAGACAGAGAGAGCACATGAGAGGGGGGAGGGTCAGAGGGAGAAGCAGACCCCCCGCTGAGCAGGGAGCCCGATGCGGGACTCGATCCCGGGGCTCCAGGATCAT
>NW_027704834.1:0-6172 GCF_054177405.1 Leptonychotes weddellii | reverse complement strand
GATGCGGGACTCGATCCAGGGACTCCAGGATCATGACCTGAGCCGAAGGCAGTCGCTTAACCAACTGAGCCACCCAGGCGCCCCATACTTCATTTTTTAAATTTTTTCAAATTCCTGTTCTTATAACTTATAATGCATTTTTTTTTATTGGTTCAAATGCCTGTTCTTATAACTAACTTGTCTAGTAAGAGGAAATGAATTAACCCTGCTAATCAAAAGGACTTCTAGATTTGGTGGCTTATCATATTTCATATTCAAAATTTTTAAGCTTTTTCAGTAAGCTTTTTCTGAATAGTGGAAACATCCCATATTCTATTTTTATAATCACTCTAAGACAAAATGGCCAGATTTTTTTAATGGCAAACTGATGATGCTCTAGGTGCTGGATACTTCCTATACCTATGACTAGATTTAAGAAAGAATAGTACTAATCAGACAGAAGACATAAATGCATATGAAATTCAAATTTTATCTAAAAATAAAAGGTAAAATAGGCTAATGTGATCATGACTATAAACACAAAATACCAGCCCACTAAATTTTACCACTGGATCTGTCTTTACATGAAAATTCACATTCATTAAAAATGATTTGGTTATAAACTGCTCCTCTCTTTGGGAAAATGACCATATACATGTATACAGATTGATCTACAATTTCTTTGTAGGACTTCTAAGATGTTTTGCCATTATGAAAGGCTAACAATACATCAACAACTTAAGACTTCAAAGTAGCGCAAGAATCATGTCTAAGTGCCAATTTAGAAATGTAATGTGGGTAGACAGAAACATACACACATACACACACACACACAGAGGAAGGAACTAGAAGGAGATCCACCTCCACCAAAAATCTACCTCCACCAGAATCACCAGATTGTCATCTTCCTCCCTGTCTCAAACTTATTTTTTTCTGTCAAGACCGTTTTATATTTGGTATCCAAAGGAACTTGTGTTCACATTTAGAGCATACATAACACAAACTGTTCTCAGGAGTGGATATTAAAACTAACAACAAGAAGAGGCACCAACCTATCAGAAAAAAACTACTTTAGCTATACCATTAAATATCTGATTGTCCCTAATTTTAGCATATCCTTGGCTATAAACAGTGGTTATAATTCCATCTAGTCTTTAAGTCTAACAGGAAAGACACAAATATTTCATCTTATAATGGGATTTAAAATTCATATTGTGAGGATCAAACTCTGAGCTTCCACATAACCTCAAATAGCAAAGAAGGATGTATAACTGATGGTACTGGTGCAAGGCACAAAATACTTAACTTGCCTTCACATTCAAATAAATCCATCTCTAATTACTATGTCAGCTTTTATTTGTTATATATGAGGATCACTCGATTCCTATATTCATATATCTGATTTGAATAGAAACCAGCGGTCACCTACTGGATTTACTGGAGACTGTGGAGGAGAGAGTTTAAGGGGCATATATGATATGGCAGCAAAAGGGTAAGGGCACATAGATAGCTACATGGAAGATGAAATGGAAAAACATGGTAGCAAGCAGATTCAAAATGATGAACGCATTACAAAGGATTTAAGAACACAAGGTTAAGTACTACATTTCCTGGCCTTGGCTGAAAGATTCTAGAAAATTAAACAGAGTGGTGAGGACACCTCTCAAATATATTTGTAAACATACCTTGAGAAAGATTCAGTCATAAGACATTCTTTTCCCCTTTGAATTAGACCTCAATAATATCTATGTTCATCATTTTTAGTCAGAGGTCATTTTAATGAAGGATCTTGAATCTAGATTTTAATTTCTTGTGTAAAGAAGCAGAGCACAAATAATACAAGTGAGGGACACCTGGGTGGCTCAGTCAGTTAAGTGTCTGCCTTTGGCTCAGGTCATGATCCCAGGGTCCTGGGATCGAGACCCATTTGGGAATCCCTACTCAGCAGGGAGTCTGCGTGTCCCTCTCCCTCTGCCCCTCCCCCTGCTTGTGCTCTGTCTCTCAAATAAATAAAATCTTTAAATACAAAATCTTAAAATGGTTCATCAAAATGAAGAGTAGACTAATGACTTCTAAAGAGCTTAGAAAAATAAGGCTACTTAATAATTGTCTGATACAGTAATTGCTCAGAGTAAGAAATATATGGGGATTTCAGAACCATAAACAAGGACCGATCCCCATGCAGTAAGTTAAAAATAAGCCCAGCTGTGGTTGCTTCCAGCACACCTGGTGCTACGCATTAGCAATGCTACTGCAGCTGCCTCCCCTGCTACCCAGACGTCCCCCGCTGACAGAACACACACGCTGAAAAAACTGAGATTTCAAATTTAGTGCTAAGAAGTTAGTACTTAGTAGCTAGCTTTTCCCTGGTAATGGTCATTCCTAAAATTTGTTACAGACTTAAAAGTTTACATAAATTGTATTTGGAAAAAATCACTTTCTTAATGACAAATCAATTCCTAATGAGAAAAACTTCATGGAAGCTACCTCTGATTAGCTTCTTCATATCTAAAATATTGATTGAACTCTACTGATAACCCTGATTAGTTAAGCCAATGGCCTCTCAGAAAAACAATATTTCTATATTCAGTCCACTTCCTGGCTGTAGGTTCCTTAATCAAACAAACAATACCTATTTATAAAGCCATAAAATATCTATAACCCAATTAAGATAGGTGCAGAAGTAACCTCACTTTTTTGTCTATTAGAAGTCTAGTACAATGGGGCACCTGGGTGGCTCAGCTGATTAAGCATTTGCCTTCGGCTCAGGTCATGATCCCAGGGTCCTGGGATCGAGTCCTGGGATCGAGTCCTGCGCATCACGCTCCTTGCTCAGCGGGAGCCTGCTTCTCCCTCTCCCTCTGCCTGCCACTCCCCCTGCTTGTGCTCTCTCTCTCTGTGTCAAATAAATAAAATCTTAAAAAAAAAAAAAATCCAGTACACTTACTGGCCAAGATAGTAAACAAAATAGCACAGAAAGCAGTACTTGGAAAGCTGGTTTTAAGGTTGTAAGGAGGGGAACGATCAGACTTAGCCGGCTGTCCTAAGCCAGACAGAGACCTCCATGTTTATGTAGGATCACCGCAATCTGTAGACAAAAGGCATTTTTTCATTTGTCCACATGGTTGGTTTCTGCAGGTTCCATTTTTGGTGTGCTTCATTATTAAGAAGGCTTTAGTTATCCAACTTCCCAACGGCATCAGATTCTCATTTAAATATACTTTAATGCATTCAAATAAACTATAGGAAAAAACAGGATTCAGACAGATAATAGAAAAAGAACCATTAAAAAAAACATGCAGCATATAAAGTCAAAGTGATCTTTACTCTGGGAATTAAGGTCGCCAAGAACAAGTACAAGGGAAGAAGGACTGAGATACACACACAAAAAAATCGCATACATTCACCACCTTTCCTTCCTTTCTGATGCTTTCCAAACTCTTCTCCCTTCTCATTACACAGCCCTAACCAAGTTAATTTTCCTTGCCACACAACAACTCAAATATTATCTCTACACACCCACAACTTCCCTCACATATCAATACCTCTGGACCCTGAATGCTCTCCTGAATAAAGCTTGAGAACAATGTGCTTGCAATCAGATTATCTGACAGAAAACAGTTACTCCGTACTGCCAGTCAATACTGCAGAGGGCCTCTGACCATGGAACTGTGCATTTCTAAGGGTGCTATTTGCACATTTCCTCCAGAATACTCTGGCAAAACTCTTTGAAGAGTTCTGTACTACTTTAAGAATATCATGTAGGGCGCCTGGGTGGCTCAGTTGGTTAAGCGACTGCCTTCGGCTCAGCTCATGATCCTGGAGTCCCTGGATCGAGTCCCGCATCGGGCTCCCTGCTCGGCAGGGAGTCTGCTTCTCCCTCTCCCGCTCCCCCCTCTTGTGCTCTCTCTCTCTCTCACTCTCTCTCTCAAATAAATAAAATCTTTAAAAAAAAAAAAAAAAGAATATCATGTAATACAGAAGAAATAGCAATACATTTAAGACACGGGGACCTGTGCTGCATTTTGGTTCTGTTATAGTACTGGCTTCACCTTCTTGGAAACTCAATTTCCTCAACTATAAAGCAGATAATTTTAGGTACTTCACAGAATTTTTATGAAGACTCAAAGGAAACATAGTAAAGTATATAGCCAAAAAAGGAACTGGCGTATTATAGGCACCAAACAAATAAGTGGCAATTATTCTTAACAAAATACTATAGCCTACGTTTCTTTTTCTTTTTTTTTTTTAGATTTATTCGTTTTAGAAAGAGACAGCAGCGAGGAGGGGCAGAGGGAAAGGGAGAAAGAAACATAAGCAAACTCCACACTGAGCTTGGAGCCTGATGCCAGGCTCAATCTCAGGACCCTGAGATCATGACCTGAGCCAAAACCAAGAATCAGACACTTAACCTGCTGTACCACCCAGGCGCCCGAACCTAAATTTCTTTACAGTTAAAAGGCAGTTCGGGGGCACCTGGGTGGCACAGTTGGTAAGTGTCTGCATTAAGCTCAGGTCCTAGGGTCGAGTCCCATGTCGCGCTCCTTCCTCAGCGGGAAGAGTCCCGCTTTTCCCTTTCCCTCTGCCCCAACCCCAGCTTGTACTCTCTCTCTCTCTAAAATAAACAAGTAAAATCTTAAAAAAAAAAAAAAAAAAAAGGCAGCTATTTGACTGTCCTAGTATATCACAGTCACCATATTCATGATCTTATAAAATTGATTAAAAACATAAAGTAGGCTCCCTAGGTTCAGTAGATTTAAATTTATTCTTAATTCGGGGGGCAGAGCAAGATGGCAGAGGAGTAGGAGACCTGGATTTCGTCTGGTCTCAGGAATTCAGCTGGATAGGGATCAAACCATTCTGACACCTACAAACTCAAGAGGAGATCGAAGAAAAGAATAGCAACAACTCTCTGAACAGAAAAGCGACCACTTTCTGGAAGGTAGGACATGCGGAGAAGTGAATCCGAGGAGATATTAGGGAGGATAGACAGCAGGGGAGGGGGCCTCCGTCAGCCGCTTCTGGCAAGTGATAGAGCCGCGGAGCACAAAATCCGAACTTTTAGAAGTCAGCTCTGCTGAGGGACGTCGCTCCAGTGGCTAAGCGGGGGGTGGAACCCTCATGGGACAGTGTGGTCTCAGGACCCTTGGGGTCACAGAAAGACTGAGGGTGCCTGAGTGCGACAGAGCTCCCAGGTATCGGAGCGGGGAAGCTGGCTGCAGAGACGGAGCGGAGGTGCGGGCTCTCAGCTCGGGGTTGCCATAAACCGTGATCAGTGGCACAGTCGGGCCACTGCTGCTCCAGCAGGGACTCAACAAGCGGCAGATCTGAGGAGACTCCCCTTCCTCCCCCGGGAGGAGCAGCTCGGGAGCGCACCGCAGGGATCTGCTGGGTTTGGAGACTCCACACAAAGTCGGATGCCAGAGACAGAAACGCTCCGTCACAGGCCGGGTGAGCATAGAGTGTGGCCGGAGACTGGGGAGATGGGAGTGACTGACTGCTTTTCTCTGGGGGTGCACTGAGGAGTGGGGCTCCGAGTTCTCGGCTCCTCCAGGGCAGAGATTGGGAGGCCGACATTTTCACTCTCGTCCTCCAAAGCTGTACAGAAAGCTTGGAACAAAAGCTCCTGAGAGCAAACCCGAGCAGATTACTTAGACCAGACCAGCAAGGGCGGGGCAATTCCGCCTCCGGCAAAGATATTTGGGAACCACAGCAACAAGTCCCTCCCCCAGAAGATCAGCAAGAACAGCCAGCCAAGACCAAGTTTACCGATCAATGAGAACGGCAGAACTCCAGCGCTAGGGGAATAATGTACAAAGAATCCATGGCTTTACCATGATTCTTTAGTCTTTCAAAGTTAATTTTTTTTTTTTGAATTTTTCTTTTTCCATTTTTCAACCAACATCTTATCAATCCCTTTTTTAAAAAACATTTTTATTTTTCATTTTTAGAGTCATATTCTATCTCTTCATAGTAGTTACTCTTAGTTTTGGAATATATATATATAAGCTGTTCTCTCTTTAAAATTTTGAGATACAGTTTCTTCTTACAGATCAAAATATACCCTAAATCTCTAGTGTATGGTTTTGTTCTACTCTCCTGCCTGATCACATTCTCTCCCTTTTATGTTTTTTATTTTTTTTTTTTAAAGATTTTATTTATTTATTTGAGACAGAGAGAATGACAGAGAGAG
>NW_027704833.1:0-339 GCF_054177405.1 Leptonychotes weddellii | reverse complement strand
TGGGGAGGCCAAGATCGACAAGAGTGGGTATTTAGTTCTCCAGCAAATGTCACTGCCTGTTATTAGGCAGCTGTTAGTTCAGCCTGTTTCTGAGCACCAACCATTCGATCATGCTCAATGGCAAAAACCGTGTTTTTAAATGCTTCAGAAGGAGAGCATGCAGGGCTCGTTTCTGACACAGCCACACGGGGGATGGGAAGACGCCGAATCTACCCCTGGTTGGACACCGCTCCCTGCCACCCTCCGGGAGGAGCTGCTGGCCGGGCTCACGCGGCCACAAGGCTCACGCTGCCTGCCGGGCTCCCCAGCGGCCAGAGCAGGACAGTAGCCCCAGCCCAG
>NW_027704832.1:0-339 GCF_054177405.1 Leptonychotes weddellii | reverse complement strand
CCCTGGGATCATGATCTGAGCTGAAGGCAGACGCTTAACGACTGAGCCACCCAGGCACCTCCCGTGTTTTATTTTTAATAAAGCATTTCCTGAGTGCCTACTATCCATTTGATCATCTATTTGTTTGTTCATTTGTCCATTCAGTAGAAATTTTCAAGTGCCAACAGTGTGCCAAAATCTATGAAAAAAGAAAGTGGGGTGCCTGGGTGTCTCAGTCGGTTAAGCGTCTGCCTTCGGTTCAGGTCATGATCCCAGGGTCCTGGGATAGAGCCCCACATCGGGCTCCCTGCTCAGCAGGGAGTCTGCTTCTCCCTCTCCTTCTGCCCCTCCCCCTGCTCG
>NW_027704831.1:0-339 GCF_054177405.1 Leptonychotes weddellii | reverse complement strand
AAGAGATTCATGACTTCTTTAAGAGTGGATGCTGATTCTCTCATAGGTCAGTTTGAGATGACACTGAAAGTTGCATCAACTGAAAAACATCAGTACCAACTCCATATGGTTGACAAGTGGTATTAGCTGTATTCTCATTTTCACTCTGTCCTCTTTCATCAAGAATGGGTAAAATCAATAAAAAGCAAATGTAGTGATCCGAAGGGGTACGCACCCCCAATGTTTATAGCAGCAATGTCCACAATAGCCAAACTATGCAAAGAGCCAAGATGTCCGGGCACCTGGGTGGCTCAGATGGTTAAGTGTCTGCCTTCGGCTCAGGTCATGATACCAGGGTCC
>NW_027704830.1:0-339 GCF_054177405.1 Leptonychotes weddellii | reverse complement strand
TGGTGGAGAGCCCAGGGTGCCAGGGGTGCCGGACAGACGTGGACTGGAGTCCGGCTCTGCTCCTTCCTTCTCGTAGCCTGGGGCAAGTTCCTTTCCGTCTCTGACCCTGTTGTTCTGAGGATTAAAATTAAGTCCTGTGCGGGCGCCTGGGTGGCTCAGTTGGTTAAGCGACTGCCTTCAGCTCAGGTCATGATCCCAGGGTCCTGGGATCGAGTCCCGCATCGGGCTCCCCGCTCTGCGGGGAGCCTGCTTCTCCCTCTCCCACTCCCCCTGCTTGTGTTCCCTCTCTCGCTGTGTCTCTCTGTCAAATAAATAAATAAAAAATCTTTAAAAAAAAAA
>NW_027704829.1:0-339 GCF_054177405.1 Leptonychotes weddellii | reverse complement strand
CAGAGATGAGAAGTTCCAGGCCTTGTGTAACCTCTACGGGGCCATCACCATTGCTCAGGCCATGATCTTCTGCCATGTGAGTAGCAGTGGAGGCCCTGCCTGGGGAGGAGCTGCACTGGAGGGGGTGCCTGCCCCTCCTCTCAGCCCGCTCCTCTTCAGTGCTGAGGAGGACCAGGTGCCCTGTGTGGCCAGAAAGGAATGGTTTGTGAAGATGCAACATAGTTTCATCTTAGTATCCTGAGGTATAAGTGGCTTCAAAATTGAGTCCCTAGGGGTGCCTGGCTGGCTTAGTAGAGCATGCACGTCGTGATCTTGGGGTCATAAGTTTAAGCCCCACAT
>NW_027704828.1:0-339 GCF_054177405.1 Leptonychotes weddellii | reverse complement strand
GACAGTGACTGTCCTCAGATTTAATCTACAAAGGCACATGCACAAAAGAGCAGAACTGAAGAGCTGGAGACACCAACATGGCGGTGGGCAGAGACTTTTCTCCCAGAAAGATGACACATCCTTGCCTCCGCGTGGTTGGAAATGGATGCATACCTTTTAAGGAAGCTTCTCCAAACATCGCATGGGAACACGCTACATTTGGTACCCTTTGGAAAGATGGAGATTCCCCTCCTTTTTTTTTTTAATTTGAAAGAGCTTGTATTAGGTAAAACAAAGATGCCGCCAAAGGGGATATATTTAGTTGTCTGTCTTCCACTTTGAATCGCCTATGTTTGAAGC
>NW_027704827.1:0-339 GCF_054177405.1 Leptonychotes weddellii | reverse complement strand
TCCATACATATAAAATTAATTCTGGGTAAAGGGTGTATATAAGGGATATGATCAATAAACAAAGAAAACCTTTCTATTCTACTGGGAAAATAATAGGCTTATTTTGGGCATATAGGATCTGAAGTAGTCAATCATTAAGGTAAAATTAGTTGGAAAAATCATTGGTTAGTATCTATTAAAACCAACATAGGGTGCCTGGGTGGCTCAGTTTGTTAAGCATCTGCCTTCGGCTCAGGTCATGATCCCAGGGTTCTGGGATTCAGTCCCAAGTAGGGCTCCCTGCTTGGTGAGTCTGCTTCTTCCTCTCCCTCTGACCCTTCAATCTCTGTCTCTCTGTCT
>NW_027704826.1:0-339 GCF_054177405.1 Leptonychotes weddellii | reverse complement strand
CCACCAGCCATCTAGCCCTTTCCCCACCGACCTCAGTTTGCTCTCTATTGTTAAGAGTCACTTATAGCTTATTTCTCTCTCTCCTTTTTTTCTTTTCCCCCTTCCCATATGTTGATCTGTTTTCTTACTTAAATTCCACATATGAGTGAGATAATATGGTATTTCTCTCTCTGACTTATTTTACTTAGCATAATACACCCTAGCTCCATCCATGTCATTGCAAACAGCAAGATTTCATTCTTTTTGATGGCTGAATAATATTCCATTATGTATATATATCACATCTTCTTTATCCATTCATCAGCTAATGGACATTTGGGTTCTCTCTATAGTTTGGCT
>NW_027704825.1:0-339 GCF_054177405.1 Leptonychotes weddellii | reverse complement strand
TACACGACAGGTGCTAGAGGCACATATTATAAGATTTCGCATGAGTCAGAGGTGGGGTCTACCCTTCAGGGTTCTTGAATCCATAAAGTTCTATATGTTGAGAGAAGCCAAAACATGGCCTCTTCCCCAAGTTGACTTTCCCTCCTCCGCCATGCATATTTCTGGGGTGGATTCCAAAGCTGAGTTTTCTAAACCCCTTAAGGGAAGCTCCAAAACTTTTTTGGGAAACAGGGTGAGAACAGCAAATTCAGTCCCCACCCTGGATCATCCTCTCCCTCCTATGTTATCTGTGGGCAATGAAGGACAGGGGGGCCTGAAGTCATCACACTCTCACACTGA
>NW_027704824.1:0-6172 GCF_054177405.1 Leptonychotes weddellii | reverse complement strand
TGCCTTCGGCTCAGGTCATGATCCCAGGGTCCTGGGATCGAGCCCCACATCGGGCTCCCTGCTCGGCGGGAAGCCTGCTTCTCCCTCTCCCACTCCCCCTGCTTGTGTTCCCTCTCTCACTGTGTCTCTCTCTGTCAAATAAATAAATAAAATCTTTAAAAAAAAAAAAAGCCTGTGAGTTCAACTTTACCTCCAAGTGAGCAAGGTGAAGTTCTGAGAGAATTAAGTTTCTTAGGTTCACTGCTGCTAAGTGGCACATTCAGGGTCTAAAGCCAGATTATAAAATCAGTTCATTTTAAAAATTTTCATTTTTAAAATATGTGTGGTAGAATATAGCCTCTAAAAACCATTTAAAAACATGAAATGTTTTTATATGACATTTTGTTTTGAAAAAAATCCCTGAACTGCCTAGAAGATACACAAAGTATGTTGAAAATTATCATTGTATATCTTAAACTTCTGGCAAGTAGTCCAAAACTAGATAAATCTGGAATATTAAAATAGGCTAATGTGATATAGACCAACTGGGTAGTTATTTTAGATTGGGTGGACTAAGGTTGCCTAAGGTAAATGTAATGTGTCAGTATACTTTAAAGAATAATACATTGAATGCCTATTACCCTGCTGCCAAGAAAGAAATAAAATATTGTCAGTAATTTAGAGGCCCAATATATGTTCCTTTCGGGTCACATTTTCCTCCCTACGACACCTTCCCCGACCTCCTTGCTTCAAACAACCATGACTTAGAATTTTGTTTTAATCATTGCATTCATTTTCTTTGAAATTCAACTATATTTGTGTGTAACTCAAAACAATATATTTTATTGGTTTGCCTAGTTTAGAACTTTCTATAAATGGAATCAGACTATTTTTGTCTTTCTGTTAGTTGATTCTTAGCTTCTTTTTTTTTTTTTTTAAAGATTTTATTTATTTATTTGACAGAGAGAGCAAGAGAGCACAAGCAGGGGAGGAGCAGAAGGAGAGGGAGAAGCGGGCTACCCGCTGAGCAGGGAACCCGATGCGGGGCTCGATCCCAGGACCCTGGGATCATGACCTGAGCTGAAGGCAGACGCTTAACCATCTGAGCCACCCAGGTGCCCCTGATTCTTAGCTTTGACATAGGTTTTTGAAAATCATGTATTTTGATGCAGCCATAGTAATTAGTACATTTCTCTGCTATATGCTGTTCCATTGTATGGATATATATTTGTCCATTTGATGTTATGAACAAAGATGTTTTGAATTTTTTAATAGATAGTTCCTGTTTCCATATTTAGAATTTCTCTAGGGCAGGGATTTTTAAACTTTTTTATGCCATAGCACCCTTTGGAAATCTTTTTTTTTTTTTTTTTTGTAATTTTATTTATTTGAAAGAGAAAGAGCAACAGGGAGAGAGAGAGAGAGAGCATGAGCAGGGGGAGGGGCAGAGGGAGAGGGAGAAGCAGGCTCCCCACTGAGCAGGGAGCCTGACATGGGGCTTGATCCCAGGACTCTGGGATCACGACCTGAGCCCGAAGGCAGACACTTAACTGACTGAGCCACCCAGGCGCCTCAACCGTTTGGAAATCTTGTAGGCCTATGGAACTGTAGGGGCTGAGGGCAGTTTACTCCAAGATTAGCCACTTTGGGGGCGCCTGGGTGCTCAGTCGTTAAGCGTCTGCCTTCGGCTCAGTCATGATCCCAGGGTCCTGGGATCGAGCCGTGCATCGGGCTCCCTGCTCAGCAGGAAGCCTGCTTCTCCCTCTCCCAATCCCTCCCCCTCTGCTTGTGTTCCCTCTTTCACTGTGTCTCTTTCTGTCAAATAAATAAATAAAAATCTTTAAAAAAAAAAAAAAAGATTGGCCACTTTGGCATGAAGATTATTTTGAGCTGAAGGCAATCAAGACCCTGTAGGCTCAAGAGAAACTTTTGCCCTTCTCTTAAGTACATAGAAGAATCTAAACTGGGGATCTTTGCCAGCATAAGGGTTATTACCAGAGATAAATTTTATCTGAGTGACCAATCTGTATGGCAGGACAAACAGCTGATTACCAAACATCTGCTCTTCTTATTGCCCTGTGAATTACGTTCTTTTCCTCTGAAGTTCTGGAACCCTATGCACTTCTCCTTAATTCAGGATGACATATATACCTCATTTTGCCTGTCTTTGGAATTTCCATATCTGTTTAGATTCCCCATACATATGCTGTTAAATTTGATTTTCTCCTGTTAATCTGTCTCTTGTCAATTTGATTCTTAGTCCAGCTAGAAGAACCCCTGAAGGGGACAGGAATTCTTGCTCCCCAACACAACCCTAATGTTTTACATGCTTAGCAAATACATAGGTTTACAAAGAAAACAGATTAAGCTAGAATGATCAAAATATGAAAATATTTTTTTTAAGTTTATTTAAGTAATCCCTACATCCAACATGGAACTCAAACTCACTTTCCCGAGATCAAGAATCACATGCTCTTCCAACTGAGCCAGCCACGTGCCCCTGAAAGAAAATTCTTGATAAAGAAATAGACATACTTCTTTATTAGGGTACTAAATAACAGGATCTATCATTGGATTTAACAACTATCATAATTTAGTGATGAGCATAAAAGAAATTTTTATATATTTGTAACACCTCTGAATGGAATTTGACAATATCTATGATATTTTTTGGTCACAAAGTCACAGGTCCCATTAATAATATTGTGATTTGTTGCCTACATTCATACTTAAAGGAAATGCTTATTTTCAGTTAGAAGTTGGTGACAATTGTTAAAAAAGAAAATTTGGCTGAGTAAATTTTGAAGATCTCATTGCCTTTATTAAACGATTCATGATGGGGCACCTGGGTGGCTCAGTCGGTTAAGCAGCTAACTTTGGATTTTGGCTCAGGTCATGATTTCAGGATCCTGGGATGGAGCCCCACGTTGGGCTCCATGCTCAGTGGGGAGTCTGCTTGAAGATTCTCTCTCTCCCTCACCCTCTGCCCCTTCTTCTGGTCACACGTTCGCTCTCTTTCTCAAATAAGTAAAATGTAAAAAAGATTCATGAATTGGGCAACATCTCACTCTAGTAAGTAGAGGGATGCTCTGAGGAGTTATACAAAATGGAAGGTTTTTATAGGAAGGAGGGTGGGGCAAGAAAGTTATAAACAACAGAAAAGAAAGGATATTTCACGGCAAGGTCACTTTCTCTTTTTTTTTTAAAGATTTTATTTATTTATTTGAGAGAGAGAATGAGATAGAGAGAGCATGAGAGTGGGGAGGGTCAGGGGGAGAAGCAGACTCCCTGCTGAGTGGGGAGCCCAACGCGGGACTCGATCCCAGGACTCCAGGATCATGACCTGAGCCGAAGGCAGTCGCTTAACCAACTGAGCCACCCAGGCGCCCAAGGTCACTTTCTCTTGGTGGGGTTGGTGGAAGAGCAGGCGTTCTTATGCAGATTACCTCATCTTCCTTTGGGGGGTTGGAGGGGGCTATGTTACAGACTCAGTGGCACCTGTCAGAAAATTCTTGACTGACCACTTAAGATTACATTTCTGGGGAAGATTGATATTGCAGTTAAATTGGGTATTAAGCCTTGGTTTACTGACTTGGGGCCTTAACCGAACTGATGCCATTTTGGTCCTGTGTTTTTGTGTTTTTTTAACACAATAAAGATGAAATTTTTTTTCCCATCTAAGTTACCAGACCCTCTGAATTCTTCCATAGACACCTTGGGGATCTGTGTACCAGAGGTTAGGAGCCGCTGCATTAGAGTATATACCTAGGAATGGGATTGCTAGGTCATAAGATGTGTACCATATTCATCTTTACTAAACAGTGCCAAACCATCTTATAAATTTATGCCCTTAATCACAGTGTATGGGTTTTTTCTGACCAATTTTTTATACTGCCCATTTGGTCTGATGAGTATGAAGATGCATTTTTACACCTTACGTAAGAAATAGGTATCAAGTAAAGGGTGGAGGGAATTATATGACGTGTGCAAAGGCAATAGTCCATTTGATGGTGTTCCTGCATGGTTTTGTCCAAAGGTCCAGCTCATGCAGATCTGCAGAAGGAAGGAGGAGAGGTCGATCCAATGCTGTCCCAACTGAGTAGGAAGGAAGGCGATAGCTCTGCATGTAAACTTTGATGCCTGTATTTTGGTGACATCCCTGGCTAAGTACCTTAGTGCTGTCTTATAAGGCCACTAGATGGTGGTATACACTACTTTTCCTTCATTGAAGTGTGACCTAGCATGTGCTATTTTTGTTGTAATTTTTGAGTTCCTGTAATTTAAGCTATAGTTATTTAGTATGGAGTTATCTCACAGTTCCATTTTTTTTGTATGCATGATACAGGATTATGTATTGGAAGAGAAAAATTTCAGTAAAGGCTGTTAACAGAAATTCAAGTTTGAAATTTGAAGATATGAAGAGGTAATTGGCTTTATTCAACAATTCATGAATTGGGCAGCATCTCTTTGAGTAAATAGCTACGTGGAAGAGTTGTGCAAAATGGAATAGTTTTATAGGCAGAAGGAGGGTGGGGCAAGGGAGCTATTAGCAAAAGAAAAGACAGGATTGTTTCAGGCCTGGTCATATTTTGGGGGAAAGGAAAAGCAGGGGTTTTATGCAGATTACCTTACCAGTGCTAATCAGGAAATTTCAGATTGACTGTTCAAGGTCACATTTCTGGGAGAGGTGGAAACTGCAATTAAGTCTTGGTTTGCTGTTATGGGTGAAAATGACTCCATTTTGGGTCTGTTGTTTCTTTTCCAGCAAGGTGAATTACTATCAGTGTTTATGGGTTTCTTTTCTTTATTTTTATTATTATTTTTAAAAGTAATTGGGAATAAAAAATAATTTCCATTTTCATTCAGTTTCTTAAAAAGTTTTCTACTCATATCAGTGAATATTTTTGTTAAGCACCTGTTGTATGTTGAGCATTGAGTTAAATGCCATGGGAAGGAAAATAGACTGTACACTGCTTCAGCTTGTCAACATGTCTTGATATTTCTGTATCAGCCTCCTTGTTGCTAGTCTTCTTCGAATTAGTGGTAGGAAAGATTTGTGAGCAACTCAGTATTAAATATAGTATGAATTTCTTCCAAGTTGTTTCTATAAAATTGCTTTCATTACTAAAACACATGAACATCTGTGTTTAATATATATTAAATATTATGATATCCCTTTTTAGATATATTAATTGGCTTTCTTTATGTTTTGATTTTAAAAGTGAATTCTAGTGGCAGTAACATTTTAGACTTCTCATTAATAAATGTAATTATTCCTTGAAATAGGCTTTACAAGTCTATTGCTCTGAGTGATCTTTGTGCCTCCCAACTGGAGTTGGAGAGAGATGTTATGGGAGAAGTATTTCTGGAGCTTTTGCTACTTGTTTTAGATTGTTACTAAATATGCTGGCTTTTCCCCTACATATAAATTGAGACACTTTCTAGCTTAAAACACTCGTGCACTTAGTTTATGACATATTTTTTCATGAAGCTCCTCTTTCAAATGACCCATTATCCAGTGTTCTCTAGTATATTTCTTTTCACCCTCACTTCCACAAGCTGTCAGATACCCACTAGCTGAGTAATTAATTCACTTTTTAATGTGTTTTAGCTTTACTTGACCATCATTGTTTTTACAGCATCTTTATAATTTTTTTCATTTATATATGAGAAATAATTTACATTTCTGATTTCTTGTGAATTCATCTTTTCATAATTTTGTAGGCCATATCGTTTTCATTTTTCGAGATCTCACTTTATTACCATTGCCCAATTTTCTGTTGTATCGTTCATCTTTATCTTACTGATTTGAAGTCTTGCTGGAAAAGCCAGAAAAAGAAGAGCGTGGTGAGGTCAAGACTGCCTCAGATACTAGGTGACCTTCAGTGTTGGCTTCTTGCAGAATCCAGAGAAACAGACCTGCTCAGTGGGATGGACGGCAAAGGCTCCTACCAGGTGAAGGGCTGGAAGCTCACACAGCAGCAGATTGTGGCGCTTCTGTGGAAGAGGCTGCTGATTGCCAGACGGAGTCGGAAGGGATTCTTTGCTCAGGTGACAAGTGCTGCTCCAGGCCAGTGACTCTGGCTCCCCGGGTGGGCCGCAGGCTCCCTGACCAGTGCAGGCAGGAGAGGGTCATGGTTGTGAGGTGGATGCTGGAGCCAGACTTTCCGTATTTCAATCCCAGTCCTGCTTC
>NW_027704823.1:0-339 GCF_054177405.1 Leptonychotes weddellii | reverse complement strand
ATCATGACCCCAGCCAAACGCACACACCCAACTGACTGAGCCACCCAGGTGCCCCAATTCCATTCTTTTTTAAAAAGATATTTTATTTATTTGAGAGAGAGAGAGAGCTCACATGCACAAGCACGAGTGGGGGGAGGGGCAGAGAGAGAGAGAGAGAAGCAGACTCCCCGCTGAGCAGGGAGCCCCACATGAGCTTAATCACAGGACCCCTAATCACCACCTGAGCTGAAATCAGACACCTAACTAACTGAGCCACCCAGGCGCCCCTTCATTCTTAAATAAGCATAATTATTTACTAATGGGATATCTGTGTGTGTTGGGCACTGCACAACTTCTCAA
>NW_027704822.1:0-339 GCF_054177405.1 Leptonychotes weddellii | reverse complement strand
CACTTGTTTGAACTTCAATTACTCTGATCTAAGATACAGTCAAAGGCCACTGAACACCTATAGACTTAAATCATAAGGAAATTAGAATCACTAGATCTCTATAAAATACTTAACAAATATGTTTAAAAAGTTTTGCCAGCCTAACTGTACACTGAAAGAAAAGACCACTTACTTTCACATTACTGAATAACAGTGAATAATGGACCACAAAGGAAGCTTTTTCTTACTACTACTACTTTCTTTTTTTCTCTCTTTCTTTCTTTTTCTTTTTTCTTTTTTTTAATTGTAGAGACTAAGCCTAGAATTGTGGACTAGAATGTGGCCTTGCTTTGACTGCTA
>NW_027704821.1:0-339 GCF_054177405.1 Leptonychotes weddellii | reverse complement strand
TGTGATCATTTGGAAGCATGCAATTCAGAAGAGTCACAGTATTGTCTAACCACCAGCACCATCTCCATCCCCAGAGCTCTTACCCCTTCCCAAGCTGAAACTCGGTGTTCCTTAAACACTAACTCCCCAGCCCCCTCCCTGGGCTCCTGGGACCCTGCATGCTACTTTCTGTCTTTATGAATTTGCCTATTATAGGTATTTCATGTAAGTGGAATTATACACAATTTGGCCTTTTGTGGCTGGCTTATTTCCCTTAACTTAATACCTTCAAGATTCACCCACTTTGGAGCATGTCTCAGAATTTCATTCCTTTCACGGCCGAATATTCCATTATACGTA
>NW_027704820.1:0-339 GCF_054177405.1 Leptonychotes weddellii | reverse complement strand
AATAACCAAGATTCAATTTAGCAAAATGTTTACCCACAAATTTTCATCTCACGTTTAGTGAGCAAAATCAGATATAATTTTAAAACCCATTGTCCTTGAATCAATCACAGTCCTTGTCTTCACCTAATAAAATAAGATGACCTGTGTTTTTATCAGGCATCTCTCTTTGTGACCTTTTTTCATATCAGCAAATAATTTCAAAGAAGTGTAATATACATACAGAAAAGTGCCCCACAATTAGTTTTTAAAAATTACTCATATTCATGTAATTGGGCAAGTAATAGGATGTAACTAGCATTCTAGAAGCTTCTCTCCTGCTCTCTCCCAGTCACTACCACT
>NW_027704819.1:0-339 GCF_054177405.1 Leptonychotes weddellii | reverse complement strand
GGGACTCCAGGATCATGACCTGAGCCGAAGGCAGTCGCTTAACCAACTGAGCCACCCAGGCGCCCCCATAGTCATTTAAGTTTTTATTTGATAACTATTTTATTCATCTTCTAAAAGTCTAAACCTATTGTCTATTCTCTTAATTTTTCTATAAATTCTTATATTCTTATATGCCTGGTTATTTTTGATTGGGGGCTAAGCATTGCATATGGAAATGCATAGGAATAATTGGAGGCTACCTTCCTCTAGAGATGATTTACATTTGCTTCAGATGGCAGCTCTGGTGTTGATCCATCACTGTAACTCAATCAGAATGAGGTGACTTATTACTGGGCTTCA
>NW_027704818.1:0-339 GCF_054177405.1 Leptonychotes weddellii | reverse complement strand
TTCTAGAGGGGAGGGGGGTGGGAGGATGGGTTAGCCTGGTGATGGGTATTAAAGAGGGCACGTATTGCATGGAGCACTGGGTGTTATACGCAAACAATGAATCATGGAACGCTACATCAAAAACTAACGATGTAATGTATGGTGACTAACATAACATAATAAAATAAAATTTTAAAAAAATAATAAAATAAAATAAAAAAGGACTGAAATCACATGAAGTAACTTTTCTAACCACAATGGTATGAAACTGGAAATCAATTATGAGAAAAAAACTGGAAAAAACCATAGCAATGTGGAGATTATACATGATACTGACCAACCAATGGGTTATCAAAGAAA
>NW_027704817.1:0-339 GCF_054177405.1 Leptonychotes weddellii | reverse complement strand
AAAAAAAAAACTGGAAGACAGTACACCAACATATTGAATAACTGATGAGTAGCAAGGCTATGAGCAATTTAAATTTTCTTCTGCGTGCTTTTCTGCATTTTTCAACATTTATTACAACACATGTAGTACCTTGAAGATCAGTGAAGAAAAATATTCAATGGAAATGAACTATCAAGGGTTGGTCTTTTCTGTAAGCAGTATGGAAAAGTTTTGATGGCTTTTGTTGACAGTGAGTCTGCAATCTTGGACTAGATTAGCCAAGATATATCTTACAAGATCAGGAATGAGGGATTCATGGTCCTTTCCCCCTATACTGGCCAGTTCTCAGCTGGACTCTTG
>NW_027704816.1:0-339 GCF_054177405.1 Leptonychotes weddellii | reverse complement strand
TGGAGTCCCGGGATCGAGTCCCACATCGGGCTCCCTGCTCAGCATGGAGCCTGCTTCTCCCTCTGACCCTCCCTCCTCTCGTGTGCTCTCTCTCTCACTCGCTCTCATTCTCTCTCTCAAATAAATAAATAAAATCTTTAAAAAAAAAATTATTTTTTAGGGGTGCCTGGGTGGCTCAGTCGTTAAGTGTCTGCCTTCAACTCAGGTCATGATCCCAGGGTCCTGGGATCGAGCCCCGAGTCGGGCTCCCTGCTCCGCGGGAAGTCTGCTTCTCCCTCTCCCCCTGCTTGTGTTCCCTCTCTCTCTGTGTCTCTCTCTGTCAAATAAATAAAATCTTTA
>NW_027704815.1:0-339 GCF_054177405.1 Leptonychotes weddellii | reverse complement strand
ATCCAAGCACAGCCTCCACACCACAGACAGGCCCAGATGAGATGATATTCGAGTCCCTTTCAACATGGGGCTGCTAAGAGTAGTCAGAAATTGAAGAGAGAGATTTGGGAGCAGGATATGGAAGCCCTTGGTCCTGGTGGGAATTCCACAACCACAGAGAGGCTATTTGTGACCCCAGCCTTCCTCCCAGCATGTGCTTCAGCAAAGGGGGAGGCCATTTGTATAAGACATTGTTAAGGGAATTCTGCATGGCAGGGTGGTTAGACTGGGTGATCTATGCCTCTGTCTTTTTAAATGCTAAGACACTTTTTCATTCTATCCCCTGGGAGGGCTAGAATT
>NW_027704814.1:0-339 GCF_054177405.1 Leptonychotes weddellii | reverse complement strand
GAAGGCGAGACACCCGGCCGGACTCTCTCCAGACTCGGCCAGGGCGCGGCACCGGGGTCAGCGGCTGGCGGGAGCCGGAACCCAACAGCACGCAGGTCTGAGCTGGAAAAGAAAGCGTGCCCTGGTCTGGCTTTGAGCTTGGGGGAGAGACGGGGGGTGTGGGGTAGGGGAGGGTCGTCCTCCTTCTAACCTTCCTCACTCTTTCTTGGGTTTGTCTCTTCTGGAGAGCTCCAGGCACTCCCTGGAGACAAGCCAAACCACGAAAATTGTGGAATTTCTATGATTCCGCCTGTGAGTTAAATACTAATGATTTGCATTTAAAACTGGCATTACACAATA
>NW_027704813.1:0-6172 GCF_054177405.1 Leptonychotes weddellii | reverse complement strand
AATATACCAGCAGGAGTAGCTGTGACAAGGGACCACCACCGAGTGGTTTGGGGTGCAGGAGAGGAGCAACATCAACAAGGAGAGAACCTTGTAGAAGAACATGAGACCCATATATAGACATATGGAGAGTCCCCCAAATATCTGGTCCTGAATTTGTAGCCCAGGGCTATGAGACAGTAAATTTGGTTATAAGTGCTTATACTGTCCCAATGGAATCCACAGGCTGGTGGAGCTTGGGGACATTTGGTTTACACTCCAACTGCCTGTCAGATAAGAACATGCATCATCTATATGGTTGTGTGTCAGCACCGAGGAACCATTTCCCATTTGGATTGAGTCAAAACATTTTAGATTCATACTCTATTATGAGCTTCTAAATACAGTAACACAGGGGTCCTCGAAGTATGACCCCAGGACCAAAAGCATCAACGTCACCTGGAAACGTGACAGAAACGCAACATTCTGGCCTCCATTCCAGGCCTAATAAGTCAAAGGTACTGGGAGGAAGGCCCAGCAGGGGGTTTAATAAGCCCCCTGACCCCAGTGTGATTCTGTAGCAAGGTCAAGTTTGAGAATCACGCATCATCAACTCATTGAATCTTGGCAACAATCCCTAAGAGTGTTCTTTTTCCTTTGTTATGGTATAGGAAATGGAGACTCCAAGAAATTGCAAAGCATTACAGTTTGAGTCAAGACTTAATCTCAAAGTCCTGTACCCAAATCTGGGGTTACAATTTTTTTCCTGGCAGAAATTTAAATCCCAGTATTTTAGGTCCCAAATCTGGGCTGAAAGAGATGTAGAGAAAATATCATCTAAATTTCTCACAGATGAAGATGACGAAACCCCGAGAGGTTAAAACAGATACTTAATGGCAGAGCCAGTAACTAGAACAGTTTCCTGAAGCCTGGGGCAATGAACTTTCCACTAGGGCATGAAGAAACCATAATTTAATTTTGTCTGAGGCCATGTTTCTGCTTAACTGATCTGATTAAGTGTCTGAATTGGGACAGGCCACCTGCGTTTTCTGCATGTCTTCCCCTACCCACCCCTCCTAGTCTGGCTTGGGAGGAGTCTGTGAAGTAGCCGCGGCTCTAGGTGGAGGGATCCCTATGGTCTGGTGATAGAGAACCCCAAAAATAAGTTTCCAGTGTTGCACAGAGCCCACAAGGGATCAGTCCCTGAGTAATGGGGGACCCACTGGGGCCCCAGGAACACTTGGACTCTTCCCTGACTTGCAAGGTCTCCTTGGGGTCATGGATTCCAGTTTCTAAGCCTGAAGAGGGTCTAAATCCTAGCTCTCCTCTTCTTCTTGGGTTTTGGGGTATTACTTTGCTCTCTGTATAGTAAATATTTAGTGAGAACTTGAGCCTAAGGTTCAAGTCCGGAAGACCAAGATTTGATGTAATTTGTCGGCCATGTGAGCCTGTCCTATCCTCTCTCCGTGCCTCTGCACCCTTCACTGGAGGGAAGAAGAAGGCATCACCCACATCACACATGGATGCTGGGAGAATTAAATGTCATAAACCTGCAGGAGTCCTCGGAACAGGACCGAGAAGGGCCAAGTTACCACCTTCCTGTTGGTTGGAATATTTCATTGAAGCATAACACATAAAGAAGAGTGCATAAATCATAAATATACAACTCAATGAATTTTTGCAAGTGGAGGACTTGGTTTAAGAAACAGAATGTGAACAGCAGCCCAGGAGCCACCATGTGTGCCCTTCCAGACACTTGTCACCACCTATCCCAAGATAACCATTGTCTTGACTTCTACACCATTAATGTGTTTGTTTTAAATGTTATATAAATGGATTAATACAAAATTTTTGTGTTTGGCTTTTTTCCACTCAATATTCTGTTTATAAGGCCCATAAACTTTTCTCTTTATATTTTAATGCTGAATTATGTCCATCTTAATAGTTTGTGGCACCTTGTACCGCCCACGTTCTGCCTCATGTCTTATGCCCACTAAGTGTTTATCTTTACCTCGAGGGCTGGACAGCTGATGGCATATGGTGCTTTATCCTCTACCAATGCCTTTAATGAAGTCAGAACTGTGGGTCTTCAGAAGACTATAGCCAGAATGCTTAGGTGACTGGACACTTGCTGAGCCAGTGTCCTCTGCTGGGATACCAGGGATGCCAGCCCCAGAGGGATGACGCCTCTGCCCTCCTGTTCTGGGCTCCTGCTTACTTCCCAGGGAAACCAGCCCAAAGAGGGCTGCTTCAAAGCTCTGCCTCTCAGCATGGCTGAGACACCTCCTCTCCCCAAGCCATGGGATAAATAATAGATGAAATCACTGTATTTGAATAGGACAGCTCTTGGGACCTTGGAATATTTTCCTGAGGAATTAAAGGAGAGTTCTCTTCTTCACACCTCATGGAGGTGAAGAGGGGACACAATATACCTTTGCTTAGTGCTTTGGTGTCTGCAGAAGATGAAAATGAGATCCCAAGATTCTGGGGCCGCTCTTTTTCTCATTGTTTGGGGAAATACCCCTTTGGACCCAAGACACCCTGAGTCACACCTCAAACTGTAAACAAAATAGAGGGCTCTGTGGGGACATATTAAATTTCTATGTGTTTTATATCCTGCAGCCCAGCTCCAGCCCTGCACTTACCACCTCCTAGACAAAGAAGAAAGGACCAGAGCTTCTAAAGTTTTGGAAAACAATGGCTCAGCCCTATTGCCTTAGGGATCCCTCACTGCTGGTTTCCTGGTTGTTGAGGCTTGGTTTCCTTAAAGTTATGACAGTGTTGTTGTTTTTTTAGGAAATAAGATCACAGGGACGCCTGGGTGGCTCAGTTGGTTAGGCGTTGGCCCTCGGCTCAGGTCGTGATCCCAGGGTCCTGGGATAGAGGTTCACATCGGGCTCCCTGCTCAGTGGGGAGCCTGCTTCTCCCTCTCCCTCTGCCTGCCACTCCCCCTGCTTGTACTCTTCTCTCTCTCTCTGACAAATAAATAAATAAAATCTAAAGAAAAAAAAAAAGAAGATCATAGACACCAGGATTTTATTTATTTATTTATTTATTTTTTGAAGATTTTATTTATTTATTTGACAGAGAGAGACACAGCGAGAGAGGGAACACAAGCAGGGGGAGTGGGAGAGGGAGAAGCAGACTCCCTGACGAGCAGGGAGCCCGATGCGGGGCTCGATCCCAGGACCCTGGGATCATGACCAGAGCCGAAGGCAGACGCTTAACGACTGAGCCACTCAGGCGCCCCAGGATTTTAGAGTTTGAATGTCCTTCAAGTAGCCCGGACCCTTATTTGTTGTAAACGCTGCTTTTATTACATCCTTGAAAAATTAATTACCTGTTTTTTAACTTTTTTCTGAAAGCAGGAGCCATCACCTCTGACCCCACCCCCCTCTAAGACCTCCTGTTCTCCTGCTGAACAGCCTGGTTGTCAGGAAAGATCCTTGTTGAAGCAGAAGTTTCCTCTACTAATTTCCACCCATTAGCCTTGGTTCCTTCCTCTAGAGTCATCCAGATCTATTCCAATCCATATAGCAGATCTTTAACTATTTGCGAAATAACTACACCCTAACCCCTTTAGGTTACTTATTGAATTCCTCCTTTTTGACAGGCATTGAATCCTCTCTTGTCAAAGTAAAACATTCCAAGTTTTTAAAATACTTAACTACATGAAGTAGTTTTCAAACTCCACCTTTAAAGGCTTTCTGGTTTGTCAATGTCATTCTTGGAATATAAGGCCACATGTTAAAATGCATTATTCAGCCAAAAATATTAGAGGATGGTAATAGTAAGTAACATTGATAGTTCAACAGATCACTGGATTTCAGTGAAAATCCAGAAACAGTCCCAAATATATGTACAAGACTTTAGTGTGTGGTAAGATTTTTGTCTTGTGTAATTTATCATAATAAATCCCAGATGGATTAAAGATTTCAATGTAAAGTAAATGTCCTAAGAGAAAATATTGATATGATTATATATCTGATTATATATCTGATATATAATCATCATATATATGATTATATAATCTAAGGGTGCAGAGTGACTTTGTAAATATAATTCTAAAGGCAGAAACCATGAAGAAAATGACTAATAAATTTGATGACATAAGCGTACTGTGTATGTGAAAATGTCATCAAGAAATAAAGAGGCAAATAAAACTGAAAAACATTTTTGTAACATTCATGTCAAAGGATGGAAATACTATAAAAAGATCTCTTAAAGTTAATTTTTAAATAAAAGATGAATCATCTTAATAGAGAAAGCAAAGGAAATAAACAAGCAATTTAAAAAGACATTTAATATGGTAAATATATGAAAAATATTCAACTCTATGAGTAAAGGAAGATATTCTCATTAAACCTAAGTATTGTTATTCATCAATAAAACCTTTTTAAAGATGGAAAAAGAACATCAACTGTGGTCAGTGTTAGCAGGCTGTGGGGGAAAGTATACTCTCATATTTGGCTGCTTTAGGGTGAATTGGTATAATCCTGGAGGACTACTGAATGATATTGACAAAAGGACTCAAAAACTTTAAAAAAATATGTGCACACCATTTGATTCAGCAATTCCACTTCTGGGTAACTATCTTACGTAAATAATCAGTATTATGCCTAAATTATATATATATATGTGTATATCTATGTATATATGCATATATTATGCATTTATATATACAAACATATACACATATATATACATTCATTAAAACATTATTTATAATTGTACCCTCTAAACTTTTATTTTATTTATTGATTTATTTAAAGATTTTATTTATTTGAGAGAGAGAGAGAGCGAGCACAAGCAGGGAGAGGGGCAGAGGGAGAAGCAGACTCCTTGCTGAGCAGGGAGCCCAATGAGGGGCTTGAACTTAGGACCCTGGGATCAGGACCTGAGCCGAAGGCAGACGCTTAAGCAACTGAGCCACCCAGGTGCCCCTAAACCTTTAAATCATATACTTCATATACTTCATGTGTAAAAAAGAATTAAGTAACATTGAGCAGATACCCCAATAGACTTATACACCTTTTATAAAATTGCCTACTTGTAGTATCATAACAATATATATAGTATGAAACATATGAGATAGATATATTAAAAAATGAGGTAAATGGAAACAAAAGGAAGTACTAAGACCTATTTCTCCCTGGAAGTGAAGTGAATGACCTTGTGCAGCGTCTGTGATGGGAGCCTCTGACTTTATTACATCAAAAGTTGGAATCATTCTAAGTGTCTACCAGGAGTTAAGTGTTACATAAATTTTAACACAACAATTTGAAAGTGCTGGAGAATGACCAAAGGCAGGCATCACTAGAAGGGGATTGATCCTTGAAAGTGGGGAGCTGCGCTTGGTTGAGATTTATATTCCTGTGCTTTTGTCCCAGAGAGCACTCCCAAGTACCCCACCTGGGACAGCTAGAATGCAAGCAGAAAGCTGGGGAGCCACTGACTGGCAGAGTTAGGAGGCAAAGTTTAGGGTAGCCAGAGTAACTGAAAAGTGAGGTGGAAATCTTAGAAAGGGGCCAGAGGAAGAGGAGTCTCAAGTCTATTTATAAGCTTTGGCCAGACCCTTAGAGGACCCTCTGAATTGGGCATGTGTAGGGAGACTCCAAAGAGCCCAGCAAAAAGCAAAGCTGGAAGGTGGAAGAACTGTGCAGAGATTTCAGGTGCTGCCCACCACAAGGAGAGACAGAACTTGGAGTTTGAGTCTAGTCAAATTTAACTGCCTGCTAGAATGAAAATCAGCACTCCTCTGAGGAAGACAGAAGAATCCAGAGTCTCTACAACACATCATTTGAGATGCCCAGAGTAGAATAAAAAACTATTAGATGCGGAAGAAGCAGGAAAATATGACCCACAGTCAAGAGAAAAAGCAGTCTGAAGAAAAATAACCAAAGATGACCCAGATATTGGAATTAGCCACAAGATTTTTAACATGGCTATTACAAATATGTGTAAGAACTTGAAGTAAAATAGGGTTAAAATGAACAGATGGAGGATCTTAGAAGAGAAATGAAAAGGAAAAAACGAAGAAAAAGAACCAAACAGGTTAGAACTGAAGAGTATAACAGGTGACTTAGATTGGAGTCCGAGAAGAAAGGGTTATTGAACTTGAAGAGAGATCAACAGAAATAATCTAATCTGAAGAACAGAGATAGAAAAATGAATAAGCCTCACTGTGGGACCACAT
>NW_027704812.1:0-339 GCF_054177405.1 Leptonychotes weddellii | reverse complement strand
ACTCCTCTGGATGGTTGATTATTTCCAGATATATTTGAAATGGAGCCTTGCCTCCTAGTTAACTAGGAAAGCAACAAATTACATGGTATTTTATTAAAGCAGAGAGAAAGGGAATCTTTAGCCTAAAGGCAGATATAGATATATAGATATATAGATATCAATATATAGATATATATAGATATAAAATAGAAAGAGAAGAATATATATATATTCCTCAACCATATATATATACATATATATATGGAAGATATGAAACATCTTTTTAAAAATCAGCACTATTTGAAGTGTTACACATCGTATCCCTATACCCAAGCAATTTCTAGCTTAAATAATGTACCT
>NW_027704811.1:0-339 GCF_054177405.1 Leptonychotes weddellii | reverse complement strand
AGAGGCTGTCTCTGGCCAAGAGGCTAAAAAGCTTGCACGCACAGGACCCATTGTATAGGCCGGAGAGACCAGAGGGGAAGCCATGGAAAGATATGGAAGGATAGGCGATGTGCAGTTGAGGGGGAAGCCATGGAAAGATCTGGAAGGATAGGCGATATGCAGTTGAAGGGCTGCCGTAGGTGGTCTGGGCTTCTCACTGCAGCGAGAGGCTGGGGGAGGGGGATCTGGGGGTAGAGACTCCAAGGTCCAGAACTGGGGGACCGAGCGTCCCTTGATCCTTTCTGGGAGGGCAGTAGTTTGGCAGGCAGCAAGTCTCTAACAATAAAAATGATTTGAACC
>NW_027704810.1:0-339 GCF_054177405.1 Leptonychotes weddellii | reverse complement strand
CTTGAATGTATTGTGGGAGGGAATGGAGAAAATCTCTGGGCATTGCTAGGTCCTGTTCTTCTTTATTAAACTAATTATTGAATAAAGTGAACAGCTCAGCTGAAAGGAGAAAAAAAATATAGTCTCTAGGTAACAGAATAGTCAAGGGGATTGTGACTAAACTTGAGGATTAAATAATATAAAATTGTTGGATTCAGTGACTGGGACTGCCTGTGTATTTCATTTTGGGGAAAGACTGAGAACTTCTTCATGTGTAAGTGTAGCTTTGTAGATGGGTGAAAATATGGAGGTGTGTTGTTAAATGGAACTTCCAATGTGGGTAAAGTGGTGTATATGGAA
>NW_027704809.1:0-339 GCF_054177405.1 Leptonychotes weddellii | reverse complement strand
GGTTAAAAACTAGGTTTGACAGCCAAAGAAACAGCCAACCCATTATCCAGAATTCTAATCTGTAAAGTTGTTAGAGCCCTTGGAATTATTCTAGATTTCCCATCCTAGGAGAGGATGATACTCTGAATTCTATCTTATTTTGCGTCCTTTGGGCTTCTAAAACTCAAAATAGATCCATCAAATAAATTTTAAGTAGATTAGGTCACTGCTCCCAAGACCCTGATTTTACTGCTTTCCTTCTTTTCTTTAAAAATGGTTATACCAGTTTTCAGCAAGCGTACATCTGCACCTTGGGATGCCAGGAAGACGAGGAAGCTTCTGCCCATGGAGAGTAGGACT
>NW_027704808.1:0-339 GCF_054177405.1 Leptonychotes weddellii | reverse complement strand
TGTGAGGTGATATTTCATTGTGGTTTTAATTTGCATTTCCCCGATGTTTACTGATGTTGAGCACCTTTGTATGTGTCTGTTGGCCATCTGTATGTTGTCTTTGGAGAAATGTCTGTTCAGGTCCTCTATCCATTTTTTATTGGGATTTTTTTTTTTTTTGGTATTAAGTTGTATAAGTTCTTTATATATTTTGGATATTAACCCCTTATTCAATATATCATTTGAAAATATCTTCTCCCATTCAGTAGGTTGCCCTTTTGTTTTGTTGATTGTTTCCTTCAGTGTGCAAAACCTTTTTATTTTGGTGTAGTCCCAATAGTTTAATTTTTTGCTTTTGTT
>NW_027704807.1:0-339 GCF_054177405.1 Leptonychotes weddellii | reverse complement strand
CCTTTTAGTTTTTAATATGGCCTCAAATGACTTTCAGACTTGATCTTGTAGGCCAAGATGCTATAGCAGGGGAGAGCCTTGGCTGGGAGGACACCGGATTTAGCATCTACATTCTATAAACAGAACAGGTGGCCACAATTCAGATAAAACAAATTGTTCTAAATAATCCTAAAATTTGTATGGAACCAGAAAAGACCCCGAATAGCCAGAGGAATGTTGAAAAAGAAAAGCAAAGCTGGTGGCATCACAATCCCAGACTTCAAGCTCTATTACAAAGCTATCATCATCAAGACAGTTTGGGACTGGCACAAAAACAGACACATAGATCCATGGAACAGA
>NW_027704806.1:0-339 GCF_054177405.1 Leptonychotes weddellii | reverse complement strand
GCTGTGAGGCAGGGCAAGCCCGGGAGGAGGGCTGGGCGGCAGGACAGGAGGAGGGGTGCCCGACAGCTGGCTGGTCACGTGAGGGAGAGAGGGGCAGGGGCGTGACGCCACCCCCCAGGGACCACTCCTCTGCAGGGACGAGCTCAGGTGTGCAGTGAGCAGTGGGGATGGCCCCTGCTGCACGCACACTTCTCTGTGAACCCAGGCTGGTGTGTCTGCTCTGAGCCCAGGAGAGTGACACGGCTCCCAGGGCCGCAGAGGGGAGTGACACAGCCTGAAACATGCACCGTGCCTGGCCCAGAGCCTGGCGTATGAAGGTCCCGGGTAGACGGGGCTCCC
>NW_027704805.1:0-339 GCF_054177405.1 Leptonychotes weddellii | reverse complement strand
CTATGCTTCAATAAAGCTGAGAAAAGGAGGGGGAAGACAACCTGGGGTAGAGAAGGAACCAATCTATGTGGCTGGAGCCAGATATCTGGAGAATGTGAACTAAGAGAGGTAGAGAGCACAGTCAGATGATTAGAGTTACAAAGTCCTACCAAGTTCCGGCTACGTCCTGTCATGGTAAATCAGAACCCCATCCATGCAGAAGTTATGGCAGGGCAGAGGAAGAAGCTCCAGAGAGAAGGATGGAGCAGATGGGAAGTGAGGAGCCCAGAGAAGAGCTTCTGGGCCCCAGAGGAAGGGAAGGGAGTAGCTGCCCCAGCACTTTCCAGCAGTGCGGGCTGT
>NW_027704804.1:0-339 GCF_054177405.1 Leptonychotes weddellii | reverse complement strand
AAAGAAGACATACAAATGGCTAACAGACACACTTGGCATCAGGGAAATACAAATCAAAACCACATTGAGATACCACCTTACGCCAGTTAGAATGGCAAAAATTGACAAGGCAAGAAACAACAACTATTAGAGAGGTTGTGGAGAAAGGGGAACCCTCTTACACTGTTGGTGGGAATGGAAGTTGGTACAGCCACTTTGGGAAACAGTGTGGAGGTTCCTCAAAAAATTAAAAATAGACCTACCCTATGACCCAGCCATTGCACTACTGTGTATTTACCTCAAAGACACAGATGTAGTGAAAAGAAGGGCCATATGCACCCCAATGTTCATAGCAGCAAT
>NW_027704803.1:0-339 GCF_054177405.1 Leptonychotes weddellii | reverse complement strand
GAATTAATTTCTAAATAAAATTTTAATATTTGAGTGATTTGCTTATTTTGACTTTCAGGAAAAAGTAAAGATTTTTCTTTTTCTTATCCTTTAATTATTCAGCTGTAAGATGTAAATATTTATTTACATAAATATTCATTATATGAACTTTTAAGATAATTCTGAGAAATACAGATTACTTTCCAAATCTGTACATGAACACATCAGCTTTATCTGTTGTCAAGCAGGAGGGAACTTGTCTACAATAAGTTCAATATCATTACCACAAATATAGAATAGGGCATACTTTTTTTTTTAGGATTTATTCATTTATTTTAGAGGGGGAGAGAGAGAGAGAGG